>NC_134687.1:462170046-462470046 GCF_050947455.1 Rhinoderma darwinii
ACTCCCGGGACCCGCCAATCAGCTGTTTTGAAGGGGCCGCAGCGCTCGCACGAGAGCTGCTTCCCCTTCATTCTGGTCACACTGTGAATCCGTGTCGGCGATTCACAGTGTGAGCGAGTAGTGAAATGAAGGGGAAGCAGCTCTCGTACGAGTGCTGCGGCCCCTTCAAAACAGCTGATTGGCGGGTCCCGGGAGACGGACCCCGACACATCAGCTATTGATGGCCTACCCTAAGGATAGGCAATCAATGTTTAGGGACTGGACAACCTCTTTAAGCCTACGATGTAGCAGGCGTAGAGGACCCATGAGACAGGATCACAGATTGTGTGATGCTGTCTGCTGGGCCCTATATCTAAGCCAATCACATGGTAGGCTTAGATAAATTGGCCCATGTGTGATCCTGTCTGATGGGCCCTGTATATAAGCCTACCACACTGTACGTTTAGATACAGGGCCCCAGCACACAGTAATCTTATACTATATAAGATTACTGTCCGCTGGACCATGTATCTAAGCCTACCTTGTGATAGGCTCAGATACAGGGTCCCACACACAGTATCACACATGGGCCCTGAATATAAGCCTAACACATGTGTTACTAATCGTTTTTTTTGTGTGTTTTCTTACAGGTTCGGCGGATTCCAGGACTACTTCGATGACGGCTTTCTTTTATTATCAATAAAATGGTTAATGAGGGTTGTGTGTTTTTTTTTTATTTCAATAAAATATTTTTTCTATGTCTGTGTTTTTTTAAACTATATTACTACCGCCTTAGTAATGGCCGCCGGCTGATTGACAGCGTCCATTGCTAAGGCGGGGCTTAGTGTTAGCCGGTGCAGCGGCTAACACTAACCCCCTTTATTACCCCGGTACCCACCGCCACCAGGGGTGCTGGGAAGAGCCGGGTACCATCCAGTACTTGACCATCTGTAGTGATGGTCGGCCACTGGGGTGGCCGCAGGCTGGTATTATCAGGAGGGGAAAGGCCAAAAACAGTGGCCCTTCCCACCCTGGTAATGCTAGGCTGCTGCTGCTTTATTGTATCTGGCTGGTTATGAAAAATGGGGGGGACCCCACGTCATTTAAAAAAAAATAATTGGAAAGAACGATGTGGGGTCCCACCCAATTTTCATAACCAGCCAGATACAACACAGCAGCAGCAGGCAGCATTACCAGGGTGGTAGGTGCCACTGTTTTTGGCCTTCCCCAGCCTAAAACTACCAGCCTGCGGCCACCCCGGTGCCTGCCCGTCACTACAGATGGTCGGGTACTGGTTTGTACCCGGCTCTTCCCAGTACCCCTGGTGGCGGTGGGTACCGGGGTAATAATGGGGGTTAGTGTAGCCTCTGCACCTGCTAACATTAAGCCCCGCCTTAGTAATGGAGGTTGTCAATCAGCCAGCGGCCATTACTAAGGCGGTGATAATAAAGTTTAAAAAGATACAAGCACATAGAAAAAATATTTTATTGAAATAAAAAAACACAACCCCCGTTAACCATTTTATTGAGAATAAAAAAACGCCGTCATTGAAGTCCTCGAATCCGAAGTCCAACAACCGAACCTGTAAAAAAAACACAAACACACAAAAATAATCTGTAACACATAAAGAAGCAAAATTATTATTCTTACCTATCCTGGGTCCAGCGCTGGACCCGCAATGTCAGCGAGCTGGGCCCTGTATCTAATCCTATCATGTGTGATACTGCCTTCTGAGCCACTGTATCTAATCCAATCATGTGTGATACTGTCTGCTGAGCCACTGTATCTAATCCTATCATGTGTGATACTGCCTTCTGAGCCACTGTATCTAATCCTAGAATGTGTGATACTGTCTGCTGAGCCACTGTATCTAATCCTATCATGTGTGATATTGTCTGCTGGGCCACTGCATCTACTCCTATCATGTGTGATACTGTCTGCTGAGCCACTGTATCTAATCATATCATGTGTGATACTGTTTGTTGAGCCACTGTATCTAATCCTATCATGTGTGATACTGTCTGCTCAGCCACTGTATCTAATCCTATCATGTGTGATACTGTCTGCTGAGCCACTGTATCTAATCCTATCATGTGTGATACTCTCTGCTGAGCCACTGTATCTAATCCTATCATGTGTGATACTGTCTGCTGAGCCACTGTATCTAATCCTATCATGTGTGATACTGTCTGCTGAGCCACTGTATCTAATCCTATCATGTGTGATACTGTCTGCTGAGCCACTGTATCTAATCCTATCATGTGTGATACTATCTACTGAGTCATTGTATCTAATCCTATCATGTGTGATCCTATCATGTGTGATACTGTCTGCTCAGCCACTGTATCTAATCCTAGACCCAGCAATGCAGCTGAAAGCTGCGGACCGTCGGCCATGAGAAGTTTGCGAGGGGGGGGGGGGCCCAATAAGAACTTTTGCATCGGGGCCCATGAGCCTTTAGCTACGCCCCTGATAAATGTCATGTATCTATCACACTAATACAGTAGGTTATTGAAACATGCATGGTGTTATCGCAATCATGGGCCAAAATATATTAGACTGAAATTTGTAATGGGTATGTCAACCGATACCCGCCCTCCAGTGATTTATCCAGTTCCAAATCATAGGTAATCGATATATAGAGAGAAAAGATTACATTATAGACCATGCTTTGTATGCTCAAAATACTTCTCTGCCGTTTATTCATCAAACCATTACAATAATATCTTTTGAAGTAGGAGCAGCTTGATTCCAGCCAATCATTCACAATGTTTACAATATGACATTAATGTGGATTTAATTTAGCCAATAGCATATAATGACAATATGTTTTGTACTGAACCAATCATACGCTTATATGATGTCTGAAGTTTGAAACTATGGGTTCCCAAAATATACTGTGTCATAGATGCTAGGAGTCAGACTACCCCCTCCCTTATAGTAAATGAAACTCTTCTCCAAGGATAAGAGTCAGACTGACCCCTCCCTTATGGTAAACATGGTCTTTCTCCCGACTCTCTCGGATAATCGGCTCCTTATCACACAAAAATAATAAAAGCATTCAACTCGAGAACACATGACATAGAATTTTTCAAGACAACTGCTGACATAGATATTTTAGCTTTTTAAAGCAATCATAACTTATTAATCTTAAAATGGCTCCTTCAGGCCACAAGATGGATTCCAACTATCCAAAATGGTCACCACCATACAAGATGAAGTCTATGCAAGATGTAATCATTTAAACATTTTAATCACTGTCACACATGGTACATTATGTTTTATTGTTGGATTACAGTAAAGTATTTTTGCGAGTCTAGTTAAAGAGAATTTGTCACTAGTTTAGTAATGCCCAATCTCCTAGCTAATCTAATAGGCGCTGTTACAAAGTTATGAGCTTTTTTCTAAAAATGCAAATGAGGCTATACTAGACAAATGGGAGACAACACCAGCGATTCTCCGAGGTGGAGCTACCCCACAGTCTCTGACGCTGTCCTATCAGCATGAAACTGCTTCACACTGTGTGAGAGACTGAGGCTGGAGGGAAGGGGGATCACTTCAAATAGCCATATCTCCAGCTGTGGACGACCTAGAACAGCGGTTCCGATGGCATATGAAAGGGGAGATTCTAATCTAATCACAATTCTAACTATAAAACAACCAGAGGTATCACCAGTTAAAAACACAGGAATGGAAGCTGTATACTATATAATTACACTGTGTTGCTGGGATGGGAAGAGAAGAACTGTATGATGCTGATTGGACAGCGTTATACAGAGAACATTACACCGCCCACAGTGAAAAGAAAGATTAACCTCCCATTTGGCAAGTGTAGCCAAATTAGCATATTTAGAAAAATGCACATAACTGCAAATAATAAACGTTTTTGAAAAACATTATACTGTAGTTATCAGCATCATAGCGCCTATTAGATTAGTTAGGAGATAGGGCATTAATAAACTAGTGACAGATCCTCTTTAAGGCTCTTTTAGACGGACGGATGCTGGTGGTGAAAACAAGGGACTATCGATGATACGTCGATCCGCGCACATTAACTCCATTCACAAGGAGCAATCATTGGTAATGTCTGGTGACTAACGATTGTTACTACGATCGTTCGTTCCCATGCATTTGCCTTAGGGAGATATGCTGTCAACTAGCGATCATTTTTTGGTTCACATAAAAGATGCAATCAGTCAGTGTGCGTTTGCTCGGGCAATGATCGGGGACGAGCGTTCGTTCGAGCGCTCATTCAAACTCAACATCATTGGCCCGTGTAAAAGGTCCTTTAGGCTTTATCACATAAGCTTAGTGCAACTTACATTCTACATTCTAATTTCCCTTCGACTTAAAATTGTATACATATATATAATTTCAAAAAAGTGAGTTAAAGCACAATTCTACCTTTTAATAAGTTTTAAAGCTGAAATATAGATAAAAAAGAAACTATGTAGATAATTTGTTTTGCTGTTTTTGTATTGATGTCAAGTTATTTCATGTTGTGTTAAAAATTCTGCTGGTCTCTCTTTGATCGGGCAGTAGTTTAGCTCCTTTCGAGCATGTGATCTAACAGCGTGTGCTAGGGTATGTTCACACACTTAACAAAATACGGCTGAAAATACGGAGCTGTTTTCAAGGGAATAGAGCTCCTGAATTTCAGCCGTTTTTTTAAGCAACTAGAATTTTTTACGGTATTTATACGTACGTTTTTGGAGCTGTTTGTCTATTGAGTCAATTAAAAAATGGCTCCAAAAACGTCTCAAGAAGTGACATGCACTTGTTTTTACGAGGCGTTTGTTTACGTTGCCGGTTTTTAAACGGCCGTGTAAAAAACGCCCAGTGGGAACGGAACGCCGTTTTTCCCATTGAAATCAATGGGCAGATGTTTGTAGGCGTTCAGCCCCCGGATTTTTAACCATTTTTCGGGGCGTTTATGGCTCAAAAAATGTCTCAAAATAGGTAGTGTAAACATACCCTAACTTTCATCTGTGCTCCCACAATGAACTGCTATCTGGAAACAGAGTCCAACAGAATTCGAATTTTAGAGTGTGTTCTGTCTGAACAGCCAATGAACATTGTCTAATTAAAAACTGGTACACGATAAAGTAATGCAAACAATCTCCAAAGCTACTAAATTTTTACATAGACATAGGCTATTTTTACATGGCTTATTTTCATGCGTATTTCGGAGCATAGTTCCTACGTCACTTCTTGAAGTGGATTACGAGCTAATTTTTTCCCATTGAAGTCTTTCCCATTGATGTTTCAAAAAACACTCTGAAAATATGCTTCAAATTAGGCTTCAAAAACGCTTGCAAAATTGAAAAACTCTCTGAAAATTGGCTAGTAAACGGCTGGATTTCAGAACATAGATTTTCTCTAACTGTTGTATCGTGGTAGTCGCAGGAAATGAAGGCACCTGGAGCCATGAGGAAAGATGAGAACGGGGGAATATGATAAAAAACCTTTATATATGTAAACGGTTTATATAACCTTCAGATGGAGGTCTATCCAAAAATGAACAGCAAGTTATCCAAATCTATCATATTACAAAGAAGATGATACAAAACACAAATAAAACAATGAAAAAAAGAGTAATAAATAAAAACATTAAGAAAGGGCCAATTAGATGAGCTCTTGGTAAAATCATGGCTAAACCACACCCAAACACAACTACTATAGGTTAACATCACCTTCATTGCCAAGATAAGTGTTGGATTGTCTAGTGATTGTCAGTTTACATATATACTGGTATTTAAAAAGGCTTCTTTCATTGATTCATGGTGTTGTACATCTTCAGCAAATGCAGGCACTTTATGGTTCAGGGAAATTTTATTTCAGCAACAGGAGTAATTTGGGTAGAAATACTAATGTGATTGTGCCGAGACCTTATCGAAGAACGGGCCAAATAAGGTGCATTTCTGGTGCATAATGTCGAATGAAGATTTAGAGCCTATTTACAAAGCAAATGCGCGAAACAGAAAAGTTGTTTGCGCAGATTAGTGGGAAGAGGGCATAGCTTAAAATGTACCGACGTGAGCAAAAATTGTGCCAGATGTAAACTAAGTCAACCAAAGTGTCTAGCACAACTAGCAAGATGCGCCAAATTTATCATACAGCATGCGCCACTTGATAAATTTGGCACATCTTCTGACTGCCTGGAGTAAGTAAGCACTGCCTACATCTTAGATAACATTAGCAATCTGCCCCATTGTGTATTATAATGTGTTTTGAAGGAATCAAGTTGTATTTAATATTCATCCAGTCTCACTATGTTAACCAGGCTATATATATATATAAATATATTATAAATATATTATATAATATATATATATAATCCTCCAGCTGCCTGATTTTTATACATCTACTGCAAAATAGAAAGTCCAAATTTGTCGAATTTCCCATACTTTATACTTGATTTTCCCACAAACCAGGTGCTTTAGATGAAAATGATGACTTAAGAAAATAAGTTTTCTCCATCACCTGAAGTCTAACTTCTCTCCCTCTTATTTCCTTTCATATATGTGAAAAACATTTGGTGCATTATTATTCTTGATTTCCCCATCTTGTAGTGGCTTAACTAGAGTGCAATTCACACAATTTCTCCAGAGATAAAAGGAAAAAAAGACAGGCATACTTTTAAAATAATTATGTGAATCCTCTTGGGGAACACGTACATACAGATGCTTTCTATTCAAAAATAAACTATCATACAAAGAAATCTGCATGTCTTAAAATGCAGAGAAAAATCCAGTCTAGTTGAAAATATATTTTTCTAGGAGAAATTACTCTAATCTCATTTGTTAGGTCTTCATTATATTGACCAATTAACGGTTTACTTTCTAGTTTTCCAGCTTTAAGAAAACACTAGACATAAGCAGGGCATGATATTTTACTGCTCTTTACTTCATATCTGAAGAAATGTAGCCAAGGCTACCTCTGCTCATGTACAAGTACCTTTCATTTATACCTACCTCTACATTCCTTCCCGTGATAGTGTATATATATATAATAATAATTCAGTTGTTCCATTCAGTCCCTGAATTATCGTCCCAGCGTGGGACGATAATAGGATGCTACCGTTGCAGCAAGTCAGTTTGTAATATATCCCCTTATAGATATTCCATGATCAACTGTGTGTGGTATCATTGTAAAGTGGAAGCGTTTAGGAACCACAGCAACTCAGACTTGAAGTGGCAGACCACTTAAAGTTACAGAGAAGGGTCGCCGAGTGCTGAGGAGCATGGTACATAAAAGTCGCCAAAGCTCTGCTGACTCAATAACTGTGGAGATCCAAGCCTCCTCTGACATTAACATCCGCACAAAAACTGTGCGCTTGGAGCTTGATGCCATGGGTTTCAATGGCCGAGCAGCTGCATGCAAGCCTTACATCACCAAGCACAATGCCAAGCATTGGATGGAGAAGTGTAAAGCATGCGGCCACTGGTCTCTGGAGCAGTGGAAACGTGTTCTGTGGAGTGATGACTCACTCTTCTCTATCTGCCAGTCTGATGGACAAGTCTGTGTTTAGCGAATGCCAGGAGAACGTTACCTGCCTGACTGCATTGTGCCAACTGTAAAGTTTGGTGGAGGAGGGATAATGCTATGGGGTTGTTTTTCAGGGGTTGGCCTTCGCCCCTTAGTTCCTGTGAAGCTTAAAGAGGGTCTGTCACCAGATTCTCAAATCCCTATCTCCTATTGCATGTGATTGGCGCTGCAATGTAGATAACAGTAACGTTTTTTTTTTTTTTTAAAACTTTCATTTTTGGCCAAGTTATGAGCTATTTTATATATATGCAAATGAGCTTTGAAATGGACAACTGGGCGTGTTTTTTTTCGTATGTCCAACTGTGCGTGTATTGTGTTTTTAAGTGGGCGTGTTTACTTGTTTTACTAACTGGGCGTTGTGAATAGAAGTGTATGATGCTGACGAATCAGTGACCAATCAGCATCATGCACTCCTCTCCATTCATTTACACAGCACATAGTGTTCTTACTAGAACGATGTGCAGCCACATACACAAGTGTCCTGATAATGAATACACATGACCTCCAGCCTGGACGTCATGTGTATTCAGAATCCTGACACTTCTGAATCTTTTCTGTGAGATTTCCAGCAAGGGAAACGAAATCTTGTTTACCTCGTAATCTCGTGAGATTACGCGTGGCTTGCTGGAATCTCACAGAAAAGATTCAGAAGTGTCAGGATTCTGAATACACATGACGTCCAGGCTGGAGGTCATGTGTATTCATTATCAGGACACTTGTGTATGTGGCTGCACATCGTTCTAGTAAGAACACATAACACATATATAATATATTACTCAGTGAATGACCTGGTACTGTTATTGTTCCCTATTACATCCTCTCACTTCGTCTACAGGACTTTTCCTGTGCTGCACCCAATTTGTGGAACTCACTGTCCAAGACTTGCTCCTAACAGTCCAAATTTTAAGCGTGCTTTGTAAACTCACCTCTTCAAGGAGACTTATGTTACATAACCACAGTCCATGGCCCATACACAACCTGCCCTGGTCACAAATATCTCCACTCCACATTACGTCCTTGACTATTCACCTTTGTCACTTTTAACTTTATATCCCATGTTGGCTCAAATATTGGCTGACTAACAGGTTCATACAGCTTTATATATATTCCCCTTGTCAAAACAAGGTGCTAGTCCCTTGGACAAAATTAGCACCATGTACCTATTGTGTCACTTCTTCCCTTCCATTTAGATTGTAAACTCATATAGGCGTTCTCCTTTTGTCTCCTTGTTCATTTGTTGTGATTAATTGTCAATTTAATTGTTTCTTATTTCCCAAATTATAAAGCTCTGCGGAATATGTTGTCACTATATAAATAAAGATTATTTTTTTGATGACTAAACGTAGGGACAAAGTTGAAGAAGACCTCTTGTTAAGTAACAACTTACCTTGCCAACAAAGCCATTAAAGTGTAGCTAAACGTTTGACATACTTCTGACAAGTTTGGATTGGTGGGGGTCCGAGCACTGAGACCCCCCCACCAATCGCTAGAACGAAGTAGCTGAAGCACTTGTGTGAGCGATGAGCTGCTTCGTGTCTGTTCGTCTTTTTCCGGAAAGCCGATGTATCGGAGTACGGGCTCATAGACTTTCTATTGAGTCCGTACACCGATACATTTATTTCCAGAAAAAGCCGAACAGACACGAAGCTTCAGCTGCTTCGTTCTAGCGATTGGTGGGAGTCTCAGTGCTCAGAACCCCACCAATCCAAACTTCTGACATGTCACTATGACATGTCAGAAGTTTGTCAAACGTTCACTATGACATGTCAGAAGTTTGTCAAACGTTCAGCTACACTTTAAGGGGTTCATTTAATCTTTTATACATTCAAGTACTTGAGGTTGGCAACCATATCTATAAGCAATATCACACACCAGCCATTCTCTAGGTAAGAGTGACATGACTGAATTTTGGCAGATTTAGGGAGATCAGCCAGCATTAAAAAAATACTCATTAGGCAGTCTGAAGGTCTCCCTAATGAAACATTACAATGGGAAACTCTGTATTTACTGTGGTTTCTCTTTAAACACATAACTGATAACCTGCTACTACATGTAAGATTAAAGTGTTTTAGCTTAAAGATTCAAATTATTATACAAGACTATATTTTATGTTCTGAAATAGATTTCTAAATTGCATTACAATTAATTTTAAGCAACAGTGTACCTTGACAGATTTTGCTTTTAACTAAGAAAAAAAAAAGAAGCTGAAGATAGAAGTCTAATTTAGGCTGGTATGCCAGCATGAGAAGTGGTAAACCTCACTTATAAATTCTGCACAAGGCTTAGGCCAGAAGATGACACAAGCCCATGTAACATTCTTCTGATTGAAGCCATTTAACCCCTTAGTGACCACCAATACGCCTTTTCACGGCGGTCTAAAAGGCTAGGGCGTTGCCTTTTCACGGCGGCCAAGTCTAAGCCCTGCACGGGTGTCCCGTGCAGGCTGGAGCCAGGGCTCGGCTGTCTGATGGCAGCCGAGCTCCTGCTCCAACAGCCACAATCAAAGTTTACTTAGATCGCGGCCGTTTAACCCGTTAAATGCTGCGGTCAATAGCGACCGTGGCATTTCAATAATTTGCAAAGGGAGGGAGCTCCCTCTCTCACCCATCGGTGGCCCATAAATGCAATCCTGGGCCTCTGATGGGGTGCCATGGCAGCCAGGGGCCTGCCCTTGGCATATGCCTATTAGGATGCTTTGGTATACCAAATATACCAAAGCATTATAGCAGCGATCTAAAGATCGCATAGTAAAGTCCCCTAGACGGACTAAAAAATAAGTAATAAATGTGAAATAAAAATTATTAATAAAAATGACAGTAAAAAAAGATTTAAATATGTAATTTAAACTGCAAGGTGAACACCGTACAAAAAAAAAACAAAAACGCAAATAACAATGGCGAAATTGCTATTTTTTTCCATTGCCCCCAAAATAAGTCATAATAAAAGTTAATCAATAAGTGCCATGTACCCCAAAATAGTACCAATCAAAACTACGTCTCGTCCCACAAAAAACAAGCCCTCATATCACTATATTGACAGAAAAATAAAAAAATTACGGCTTTTGGAATGCGACGATGCAAAAACAAATAATTTTAGTTCAAAAAGAGTTTTTATTGTGCAAAAGTAGTAAAACATAAAAAACCTCTACATATGTGGTATCGTCGTAATCGTACTGACCCATAGAATATAGTTAATGTGTTATTTACACCGCACAGTGAACGGCGTGAATTTAAAACGCATAGAACAATAGCAGAATTTCAGGGTTTTTTTCTATTCCCCCCCAAAAAAGTTAATAAAAGTTAATCAAAAAATTATATGTACCCCAAAAAAGTACAACTAATCCCGCAATAAACAAGTCATCATACAGCTATGTCGTCGGAAGAATAAAAAAGTTATAGCTCTTTGAATGCGAAAAAACAAAATAAAATAGCTTGGTCATTGGGGCCTAAAATAGGCTGGTCACTAAGGAGTTAAAGGGAGTGAATGCCTCTTAATGCATTATATCTCATCATTTTTACTTTCTAGAAGAAATGTAATTTAAGTCATTCAGACTCCTCCTCTCATCTCTGTATCCAGGGCCGGCCTTAGGTTGGATGGCGCCCTGTGATTGCTGCCCCCTACACAAACCAAAAATTGACCACATATATAGACACGCTGGAACATATATGTTGTACATACATAAAGACAGATATTTAGACATACAGGCAAATATAGATACACACATCTGGAATATATACATACAGGTAAATATATAGATGTACAGACACATACACACACACACACACACACACCGGCAGATAAATACACAGACAGGAACATATACAAATACACAAAAGGCACATATATACAAGCACAAAGACACATTCACAAACAGACCCATATATACACAGTGCAGATAATGTTGTAGATTTCATGTGCAGCCCTATGTAACACCACAAATAACACACAGTAATAACTGAGTACAGATAATGTAGTAGATGTTACCTGCAGTCCTGTGTAACACCACAAATAACACACAGTAATAACTGAGTACAGATAATGTAGTAGATGTTGCCTGCAGTCCTATGTAACACCACAGATAACACACAGTGATAACTCTCTGAGTATAGATAATGTAGTGTTAACTGCAGTCCTATGTAACAACCAGATAACACAGTGATAACTCTCTAAGTACAGATAATGTAGTAGACGTTACCTGCAGTCCTATGTAACACCACAGATAATACACAGTGATAACTCTCTGAGTACAGATGTAGTAGATGTTACCTGCAGTAATATGTAACACCACAGATAACACAGTGGTAACTCTCTGAGTACAGATAATGTAGTGGATGTTATCTGCAGTCCTTTGTAACACCACAGATAACACAGAGTGATAACTTTCTGAGTACAGATAATGTAGTAGTGTTACCTGCAGTCCTATGTAACAACGCTGATAACACAGTGATAACTCTCTAAGTATAGATAATGTCACAGATGTTACCTGCAGTCCTATGTAACACCACAGCTAACACAGTGATAACTCTCTAAGTACAGATAATGTAATAGAAGATAACTACACCCACAGACACATATGAACACACACACACACACACACACACACACACACACACACACACACACACACACACACACACACACACACAGGCATACATATAAGGGCAGTAGTGTATATAAGGGACAGCAGGGTTTATAAGGGGCAGCAGAGTTTATAAGGGGCAGCAGAGTATATAAGGAACAGCAGGTATTATAAGGGGCAGCAGGGTATATAAGGGGCAGCAGGGTATATAGGGGCAGCAGGGTATATAAAGGGCAGCAGGGTATATAAGGGGCAGCAGGGTATATAAGGGCAGCAGGGTATATAAGGGGCAGCAGGGTATATAAGGGGCAGCAGGGTATATAGGAGGCAGCAGGTCATGTAAGGGGAAGCAATATATATAGATATATATAGGGTGCAGCAGGATATATAGGGGCAACAGGGTATATAGGAGCAGCAGGGTATATAGGGGCAACAGGGTATATAGGAGGCAGAAGAGTATATAAGTGGCAGCAGGATATATAGGGGGCAGCAGGACATATAGGGGCAGCAGGATATATAGGGGGCAGCAGGGTATATAGGAAGCAGAGTATATAAGGGTGAGCAGGATATATAGGGTGCAGCAGGATATATATGGGGCAGCAAGGTATATAAGGGGCAGCAGGATATATAGGAGGCAGCAGGTTTTATAAGGGGCAGCAGGATATATAGGGGGCAGCAGGATATATAGCGGGCAGAAGGGTATATAGGGGGAACCAGGATATATAGGGGGTAGCAGGGTATATAGGGTAGCAGGATATATAGGGGGCAGCATGGTATATAGGGGCAGCAGGGTATACAGGGGGCAGCAGAGTATATAGGAGGCAGCACAGATATCTTTGTTTTTTCTGTTCTACTTTAATATTGAACACACACTTTTACAAAGAGACATAAACATATGCAGAGTCACACACAGAGACACAGAGTCATACACACACACTGTAACTTATACACATACAAACACACATACACACATACTGTATACAGACAGAGACACATACTGTATACACACAGAGCACACATACTGTATACACACAGAAACACATACTGTATACACAGAGAGACACATTCTGTATACACACAGAGACTCATACTGTATACACACAGAGACACATACTGTATTCTCTCTCTCTCGCTCTCTCTCTCTCTCTCTCTCGACAGGATCACAGACTTCGTGCAGGACAGGCTGTGGGCGGAGCTTCCTCCTCTGTTCCTCTGCTCTTATTTACTCCGTGTGTGTAGCTAAAAGCAGAGCACAGAGTAGAGGCAGAGCCCAGTGCCGCCCCTAGATGCTTGGAGGGGGCAGCGCTATGTGCGCTCATATACCCCTAAGGCTGGCCCTGTCTGTATCCACCCAGTCGGAATGTTGTAGTATCTGAACCTATTTATTAAGAAAATAGTTTATTTTGATAATGAATCAACTTATTGGCCAATGCAATCTTTTTACCAGATGTGATGGCTCATGACTTTGTTGTCCAATGGTTGAAAGCTCACAGCCGCAGTATGGTCTATGCTGCAGGCAATGAAAATATTCACTAATACTCACACTTTAAAGACTTTCTAGCAGGATGGGTGGGACTCTGAGGTAAGAAGGAAGCCTCTTTTCTTAATACACAGCTCAAGTCTCTACAGAAATCATTAACTTGTGTCACACATTTCTAAACATTACAAATTAGAAGATGATATCAGTGGAGTGGAAGGAATTAAGCTGTTTTAATTCAGGTATGAAAACAGCTTTCTTATTTATTTTTTTAACGCAAAAAAATGAAAGACAAATTCCACCATTAGAAAATTTAGGCAGATGCGTTCATTATTCATTACTTTGCAGCAACAGATAAATACATACCTGTGCATTGGATACTTGTGTATTTATATACATAGGAGGAGTGTATGTCACTTTCATTAAAGCCTCACACGGTTGTATTACGAATTTGTACAGATCCACAATACAGCTAGAATAGACTGCTGGGGGTCCATACTGTACCTAAGTGTGCATGACTTGGTTTTATACGTAGCCATATAGTAGTTTTGCCTGATGGGTTGATACAGAATATGTGGGAAAAGAATATAGGGTCCATGCACATGGTTTTGCCGCGTACATGAGACTGAAAAGAAATAGAGCCACTTTGCCTATACTTCTGGCTATAGCTGGTTATATAATATGATTCTTAAATGATGAGAATTCGTTTTTTGTTTTTTTTCAATTGACATCTGAATTTAGAATATAAAATTTTACATAGTGGTATCATGTCTCAGAACTGCAGCAGTAGCGCAATGAACAGGAACCACCAACACAGACAAACCTCTTAGCAGTCATGCCCCCTGCCGCTACAGTAATTGTTTTAGCAATCAAATATGAAAAAAACATTCACCGGTTCTTAGATATAGTTATCCTTGAACCTGTAAGTATTAATTTAAATGCATTGATAAACTGTTGAGGAAAACTTAATTCAGGACATTTGTGGCTATACATGAGGCTTAGATACTGACATTTTCAAGTAAATATGGCTTTTATCACCATAAGTGTACAACAATATACTATAGATAAATACAATATAACAATATACAAAGTTAAAAAGTTAATTTTAGGATTTCAAGGGTAAGAGAAGCTAAATGCAGCCTTGATTTTATTCATGATGATGCTTTAAGTAATTCATTATTATACATTAAGTGTTCTGCAGTTGCAAAAGCAGTGTAGGAGTACAGTTGGGATTCCTTCTACTACTGGGAATCAGCATTATAGTTTGTTCTACTGCCAAGCTCTAAATAGGTTGGCTGAGCCTACTGTTCAAGGAATCTGAAAGCCTTGGTGGAGTACCCAGGAGAGTAGGTAATGCTTAAGCAGCTGGTACACTCAGTGAACTGGAAATTCTAACATCTGCAAATCCCATTGAGACTACAATCAAATCTCTGATGTAATTTATTACAGGCTTTGCACAGTATATATATATATAAGCGTTAATATGGAGTTGGCCCCTTTTTGCAGCCCATAGCTTACATTGTTTTGAGAAGGCTTTGTCACAAGCGGGTTTGTGGACCCACTAGACCGTACCGCCGTAGCGGAGAGGCAGCTGGCCAAACAACATGAAACACCAGTAATACAATGTCCCGCACAAGGGTACCTGGATAGTCCAGACGGTGGCCACAGCTCTGGCACTGATGGAGATGGGTGCAGCAGATAACGCCAAACGTTGCGGATGACACAGGTGCCGCAGGTTGCGTCAGACGTGGTGGATTCCTCCGGACGTGGCAGATGACACAAGACGTGGTGGATTCCTCCGAAAGTGGTGGATTCCTCCGAACATGGCGGATTCCTCCGGACGTGGCAAATGACACAGGACGTGGCGGATTCCTCTGGACGTGGCAGACTCAATACTAAAGGCAAAGCACGGGAAACAGGAACAGGTAACAAGGCACGGGTAACAACTGGAACTGGAAACACTAAGAGACCATTTGCAAGACAGACTGGGAAAACGAACAACGCTCAGGCAAGGATCAGAAGGCCTGGGGCCTTCTTATAGACCAGGAAATCGTGGCAGTTGATGATGATGACGATTTCCTTTATGCGCACGTTGGCCCTTTAAGGCCGGGCACGAGTGAGCGCTTGCGTCTCCTAGGAAGGAGATGGAGGCCAGTGCTCACGGATCCATGGCTGCGGGCGTCGGGAGGTGAGTAAACCCGGTGGCCCGTGGCCATGGACGCTACAGTATCCCCCCTCTTACGCCCCCTCGTCTTGGGGCCAGAGCGAGAGAGGAATTTCTTAATAAGCGCAGGGGCACTGAGGTTCTCTTCTGGCTCCCAGGCCCTCTCCTCAGGACCAAACCCTCTCCAGTCCACCAAATAGAAAGTCCTTCCTCCTACCCTCTTGCAGTCCAGGATCTCCCTCAACTCGAATATATCAGAAGAACCGCTGGGAGCAACTGTGGAACTAGAAGTCTTGCTTTAGCAGTTCAGGACCACTGGCTTCAGGAGGGACACATGAAAGGAGTTGGGGATTCTGAGGGTAGGAGGCAGCCACAGCTTATAGGAGACAGGGTTTATCTGTTGCAGAATCTCGAAAGGACCAAGGAACCTAGGAGCAAACTTGTATGAAGGCACCTTCAAGCGAATATTCCGAGAGGACAGCCAGACTTTAGTGCCCGGAAGATACTTAGGCGGCTCTCTTCTCCTAGTATCTGCTTTTCGCTTCATGCGATCGACTGCCAGTAAAATAGAGGACCGGGTCTGTTGCCAGATTTGCAAAAAGTCTCCATAAGCAGAGTCAGCAGCGGGTACTTGAGATGTGGTCGACACTGGAAGAGGGACTCTAGGATGTTGACTGTACACAATGTGAAATGGAGTGGAAGTGGTGGACTCACTTGTGTGGTTGTTGTATGAGAACTCGGCCCATGGAAGAAGCTGTATCCAGTTATCGTGCTGTGAAGAGATGAAGTGGCGGAGATAATTCTCCATGATCTGGTTGATCATCTTGACTTGCCCATTGGACTGGGGGTGATAAGCTGAGGAAAAGTCCAATCTCACATTCAGGAGTTTACAGAGGGCTCTCCAGATCTTTGAGGTAAATTGAACACCCCGATCTGACACGATGTGAAGAGGCAGGCCATGCAAGCGAATGTGTAGAATGAAGAGACTCGCCAGACGAGGAGCAGAAGGTAGGCCGGTCAGCGGGATAAAATGTACCATCTTAGAGAACCGGTCCACCACCAACCAGACAGTGTTGCATCCTGCTGAGGGGGGAAGGTCTGTGACAAAGTTAATCGCAATGTGCTGCCAGTGTGCATTGGGTACAGGCAGAGGTTGAAGCAGGCCGGCAGGCTTGGAGTGAGTAACTTAGTTAGAGGCACACACCGTGCAAGAAGAGACAAAGTCCAGAATATCTTAGGTAGCGTGGGCTACCAGAAGTGACAAGCAATCAGGTCTCGGGTTTTACGGACACCAGCGTGCCCAGCCAGTTTAGAATTGTGTCCCCAGCGGAGAATTCTTCTCCTGTCTGCCAACCGAACAAAAGTCCTCCCAGGAGGGATGTCTCTAACCTGCAGAGGATTAGCAGTGACAATGCAGGACGGGTCTATGATAGTCTGAAGGGACTCCACCGTGTCTTCCATCTCAAACGATCTGGACAGGGCATCGGCCCTCACATTCTTGTCCGCGGGACGGTAGTGGAGCACAAACTGGAAACGGGTGAAGAACAGCGACCACCTGGCTTGACGGGGATTCAGTCAGGGGCGTATCTAGGAAAGACTGGGCCCCATAGCAAACTTTTGACTGGGGCCCCCACTCCGCTGGGTATCACACAACCCCCCCCTTGTAGATAGTGCCTCCCTATAGATTCCACCACACAGCGCCCCCCTATAGATAGCACTATACACAGTCCCCTGTAGATAATGTCTTACAGCCCCTGTCCCCTGTAGATAATGCCCTACAGCCCCCTGCAGATAACGCCATACAGCCCCCCTGTAGATAACGCCATACAGACCCCCTGTAGATAACGCCATACAGACCCCCCCTGTAGATAACGCCATACAGAGTCCCCCCTGTAGATAACGCCATACAGAGTCCACCCTGTAGATAACGCCATACAGAGTCCCCCCTATAGATAACGCCATACAGAGTCCCCCCTGTAGATAACGCCATACAGAGTCCCCCCTGTAGAGAACGCTATACAGACCCCCCCTGTAGATAATGCCATACAGGGCCCCCCCCTGTAGATAACGCCATACAGAGTCCTCCCTGTAGATAGCGCCATACAGAGTCCCACCTGTATATAACGCCATACAGAGTCCCCCGTGTAGATAACGCCATACAGACCCCTCCTGTAGATAACGCCATACAGACCCCCTTGTAGATAACGCCATACAGACACCCCCTGTAGATAACACCATACAGACCCCCCTGTAGATAACACCATACAGAACCCCCCCTGTAGATAACGCCATACAGAGTCCCCCCTGTAGATAATGGCATACAGACCCCCCTGTAAATAACGCCATACAGACACCCCCTGTAGCTAACACCATACAGACCCCCCTGTAGATAACGCCATACAGCCCCCTGTAGATAATGCCATACAGACAACCCCCCTGTAGATAACGCCATACAAACCTCCCTGTAGATAACGCCATACAGAACCCCCTGTCGATAACGCCATACAGACCCCCCTGTAGATAACGCCATACCGACCCCCTGTAGATAACGCCATACACACCCTCCTGTAGATAACGCCATACAGACCCCCCTGTAGATAACGCCATACAGACCCCCCTGTAGATAGCGCCATACAGACCCCCCCTGTAGATAACGTCATACAGACCCCCCTGTAGATAACACCATACAGAATCCCCTGTAGATAACGCCATACAGACCCCCCTGTAGATAACGCCATACAGACCCCCCTGTAGATAACACCACACAGAACCCCCTGTAGATAACGCCATACAGACCCCCCCTGAAGATAACGCCATACAGACCCCCCTGTAGATAATGCCATACAGACCCCCCCTGTGGATAACACCATACAGAACTCCCCCCTGTAGATAACGCCATACAGACCCCCTGTAGATAACGTCATATAGCCTCCCCCCAAAAAAAACGGCCTCTAGTTTGTCCTACAAAAGAGATGTATCCCCTATCCACAGGATAGGGGATACATGTGTGATTGCTGGCAGCGATAAGGAGAACTGGGGACCGAAAGTCCCCCCAAGTTCTCCATGACTAACCTTGGACTTCCGGAGTCTGCAGAGTTCAATAAAAATGAAAGATACGCTGGTTACACATGCGCACAAGCGCAACCAGTGCACAATTCATTTCTATGGAGCTGCAGACAGACCCCGGAAAGATACGCTGGTTACACATGCGCACAAGCGCAACCAGTGCACAATTCATTTCTATGGAGCTGCAGACAGACCCCGGAAGTCCGAGGTTTGTCATGGAGAACTTAGGGGGACTTTTGGTCCCCCGTTCTCCTTATTGCTGGGCGTCCCAGCGATCACACATGCATCCCCTATCCTGTTGATAGGGGATGCATGTCTTTTGTAGGAACAAACCCCTTCAGTGGCGTCGCGCTGTAGCAGACATAGCGGCTGCTAGCGGAGCCTCCGGCCATGGGGGGGCCCGTGCCGGCGGGTGGCACGGGTCCCTCATGCTGCGGGCCCCGTAGCAGCCGCTACGGCTGCTATAGCAGTAGTTACACCACTGGATTCAGTCGTTGTGCAGACTGAAGGTAGGTAAGGTTTTTGTGGTCGGTGAAGATCAGGATGTGGTGAACAGTGCCCTCTAGAAGATGTCTCCACTCCTCCAGAGCCAATTTGATGGCCAGCAGCTCCCGATCTCCAATAGAGTAATTGCACTGAGCAGAAGTAAAAAGTCTTGAGTAGTAGCCACATACTACCGCCTTTCCTTTGGAGCTCCTCTGGAACTGAAGTGCCCCTGCACCAACAGAGGAAGCGTCCACTTCCAGTGAGAACTGCTGAGATACGTCAGGATGATGGAGGATCGAAGTTGAAGTGAAGGCTTTCTTGAGGCTAATGAATGCGGACTCTGCCTCTGGAGTCCACACCTTGGCGTTCACACCCTTCTAGGTAAGGGTAGAGATGGGAGCCGTCAGAGAAGAGAAGTTAGGAATAAACTGCTGGTAGAAATTGGCGAATCCCAGGAACCGCTGTATGGCCCTTAAGCTTTGAGGATGTGGCCAGGGGCGTAACTAGGAAAGACTGGGCCCCATAGCAAACTTTTGACTAGGGCCCCCCCTCTGCTGGGTATCACGCAACCCCCCCCCCCTTTGTAGATAGTGCCTCCCTATAGATTCCACCACACAGCGCCCCCCTATAGATAGCACCATACACAGCCCCCTGCAGATAACGCCATACAGCCCCCCTGTAGATAACGCCATACAGACCCCCTCTGTAGATAACGCCATACAGCCCCCCTGTAGATAACGCCATACAGTCCCCCCTGTAGAGAATGCCATACAGCCCCCCCTGTAGATAATGCCATACAGAACCCCTCTGTAGATAACGCAATGTACCCCCCCCCCCCAAAAAAAACGGCCTATAGTTTGTCCTACAAAAGACATGCATCCCCTATCCACAGGATAGGGGATACATGTGTGATCGCTGGCAGCGATAAGGAGAATGGGGGACCGAAAGTCCCCCGAAGTTCTCCATGACTAACTTCGGACTTCCGGCGTCTGCGCAGCTCAATAAAAATGAAAGGAGCGCTAGTCACGCATGCGCACAAGCGCGACCGGCGCTCCATTCATTTCTACGGAGCTGCCGACACAGACCCCGGAAGTCCGAGGTTTGTCATGGAGAACTTAGGGGGGACTTTCGCTCCCCCGTTCTCCTCATCGCTGCCAGCGATCACACATGTATCCCCTATCCTGTGATTAGGGGATACATGTCTTATGTAGGAACAACCCCTTCAGTGGCGTCGTGCTGTAGCAGCCATTGCGGCTGCTAGCGGAGCCTGCTGCCATGGGAGGGGGCCGTGCCGGCGGGTGGCACGGGCCCCCTCATGCTGCAGGCCCTGTAGAAGTCGCTACGGCTGCTATAGCGGTAGTTACGCCACTGCGTATAGGTTTGTACGGCGTAAAACTACAGCTCCCAGCATGGCCTGAACAATGATAAGGATATGCTGGGAGATGCGGTTTCACAAAAAAAATCATACCACCATCATCTCGCTGCAGATCATACAGTGACTACAATACTGATTAGAGGCAGAATAAACATTTACATTAAGTGACTCACCGGTGACGTCTCAGATTCTAGTTCTTTTCTTCTCCCTCCGGTTCAGACATCTATGATGGATTTCTACCGGCCATGACCCATTTCTGCAGTTTTCCGTTCAGATGTCTTCAGCTTCTCACTTTTAAAACATTTCTGCACCTGTAAACAAAGTTAAAATTCTCAACACATCTAAATATAACTGTCACAAACACACAACGTGGCCCCTGTAGATAGTGACCTACATAGAAGCCCCTATAGATAGTGCCCACATATGGACTCCAGAGCTGCAAGGCAATAGTGCTAACCACTGAGCCACGGTGCTGCCCTACATATAGCTTCCCCTATAGTTCTTGCTCCACGTATAGCCCACCTCTGTACATAGTGTCTCACATATAGCTCCCCCTGTATATAGTGTCCCACATATAGCCCACCCCTGTAGACTGTGCACTACATATAGCCACCCTGTTGCTAGTGCCCCACAGGTAACCCCCCCCTGTATATAGTGGCCCACATATAGACCCCCCTGTATATAGTGGCCCACATATAGAGCCCCCTGTATATAATGGCTCACATATAGAGCCCCCTGTATATAGTGGCAAACATATAGACCCCCCCTGTATATAGTGGCCCACATATAGAGCCCCCTGTATATAATGGCCCACATATAGAGCCCCCTGTATATAGTGGCCCACACCCCCACATATAGACCCCCCTGTAGCTACTGCCCCACATATAGAACCCTATATATAATAGCCCACATAAAGATGACCCCCCCCCCACTATAGATAATGCCATTCACATTTTTATGAGGGGAAAAAAACAAAAACTTGACATACTCACATTCTCCGGTTCCCACGCTGTTCACTGGCGATGCAGACATGCTCTCTTCTGAGCATGTCTGCAGGAGCTGAACGAGCGTCCTCCAATGACGCTGATTGGCGGGGCAGAATGACTTGCCCCGCCAATCAGCACCTTCTAAGCATGGAAGCGGCGCGATGATGTCATCGCGCCGCTAGCCAATCAGTGTCATTGTAAGGCACTGGATGGTCAGGCACGGAACATGCCCGGCCATTCAGTGCTAATACATGTATTTGGCTGCCGCTAGCACTGGGGCCCCCTCCGGTGCTAGCGACACCTACAGGCATGAGAGGGCCTGTGTAAGGCTCGGCGTCGCGGGCCCCACAGTAGCGACGCTACCGCTGTAGTAGCCATAACGGCTGCTAGCGGCGCCACCGGGCCCCCTCAAGCCCCGGGCCCCGTAGCAGCCGCTACTGCTGCTACCGCGGTAGTTACGCCACTGGATGTGGCCACTCCAGGACAGCTTTCACTTTCTCAGGATCCATCTTGAGACATTGATCTTAGATGATGTAGCCCAGGAAGGGCAGAGAACTCTTCTCAAAGACGCACTTCTCCAGCTTGGCGTATAAATGATTCTCCCTTAATCGTAGTAGAACCTGACGGACATGCCTCCGATAAGTCGTCGGATCTGGGAAGAAAATCAAAATATCATCAAGATAAACAACAACACAGACATAGAGGAGATCTCGGAAGATATCATTAATGAACTCCTGAAACACTGCGGGAGCGTTACACAGTCCGAAGGGCATCACTAGGTATTCGTAGTGCCGGTCCCGGGTGTTAAATGCCGTCTTCCATTCATCACCCCGGCGAATCCGGACTAGATTATAAGCCCCCCGCAGGTCTAGCTTAGAAAAAATGTTGGCTCCTCGTATGTGATCAAACAGCTCAGATATAAGTGGCAACGTGCATTTGTTCTTGACCGTAATCTGGTTGAGACCATGGTAGTCAATGCAGGGTCAAAGGGATCCGTCCTTCTTTTAAACGAAGAAGAATCCAGCCCCAGCCGGGGAGGAAGACTTTCGTATGAAACCCCTCTCCAGATTCTCCTTGATATAGGCCGACATGGATAGAGACTCAGGCAAGGAGAGAGGATATACTCAAGCACGGGGGAGAGAGGCATTAGGAACCAGTTCAATGGGGCAGTCATAAGTCCGATGAGGAGGCAGTGTTTCAGCCTCCATTTTGCTGAAAACATCTGCATACTGAGCAAACTGTGGAGGCAGTTCCGCCAATGACTGTGGCAGAGGAGGCTTAACAGGATGGATCTGCAACAGACAACGACCATGGCACTTGGAGCCCCATTGGAGAACCTTTCCAGAATTACAGTCCATGTAGTCGAAGCCAAGGCAGGCCCAGAAGAACAGGATTGATGGCCTTGGGCAAAACAAGGAAAGAAATTAATTCAAAATGAAGGACTCAAACCTGGAGCTTCAATAGCTTGGTTTTAGAAACGATGGGATCAGGCAGAGGCAGTCTATTAACTGAGGCAACAGCCAAAGACGTCTCTAGGGGGACAGTGGGCAGCTGAAGATGATCCATGAGCTCTTTCTGGATGAAATTTGCCGCAGAACCAGGGTCAAGATCGGCAGAAACTTGATGCGTCCTGTCACCGGATACTAGGGTCACAGGAATAGTCAGCTTGGAACTGAATGCTTTATTAGGTACCGCTCCATCTAGGGTTGTCTCTCCAGTCAGTCCTAGGCAATGGGGTTTCTCTGGCCTCTGGGGACACAGACGCACAATATGGCCTCCGAGGCCGCAACACAAACAAAGTCCAGAAGTGCATCTGCGTTGTTTCTCCTGGGTAGACAATTTGACATAGTTACTCTGCATCGGATCCTCTGGTCCCTGATGTTCCCACAGAGGGTTAGCCCATGCCAGGGCTTTGCCAGTAAGGAGAGAGATGATGAAGGCGATCCTGACGTCATCCGAAGAGAAGGACCTGGCATGTAGTCTGAAGTGGATCAGGCACTGATTTAAAAATCCCCTGCAGGTCCTTGGGTCTCCGTCATAGCGTGGAGGTAGCGGCAAGAAACACAGGGGATTGGTACTGGTACAGAAGGAAGTGTAGCAGGAGGAACAGCAGGAATGGGTGCGGTGACGACTGTGGTTGGAGCAAGCAGACGATGGGCAATGGCGTTCACCGACAGGAGGAGTTGGTCTCGTCGTGACTGGAGATCCTCCATCTCGGCCAGCATGGCTTGTGACGTCAAAGTCTCAGGTTGACCAGTGGGGTCCATGGCCTGAGCATACTGTCACAAAGCGGGTTAGTGGAACCACTAGGCCGTACCGCCGTAGCGGGGAGGCAGCTGGCCAAACAACAGGAAACCCCAGTAGTACAATGTCCCGCACAAGGGTACCTGGATAGTCCAGACGGTGGCCGCAGCTCTGGCACTGATTGAGATGGGTGCAGAAGATAACACCAAACGTGGCGGATGACACAGGTGCCACAGGTTGCGCCAGACGTGGCGGATTCCTCCGGACGTGGCAGATGACACAGGACGTGGCGGATTCCTCTGGATGTGGCAGACTCAATACTAAAGGCACAGCACTGGAAACAGGAACAGGTAACAAGGCACGGGTAACAACTGGAACGGAAAATACTAAGGGACCATTTGCAAGACAGACTGGGAAAACTAACAACGCTCAGGCAAGGATCAGAAAGCTGATGATGATGACGATTTCCTTTGTGTGCGCGCTGGCCCTTTAAGGCCGGACACGAGCGTGCGCACGCACCCTACGGGACACAGCAGACCGGAGCGGAAGTGAGCGCTGGCGTCTCCTAGGAAGGAGATGGAGGCCAGCGCTCACGGATACATGGCTGCGGGCGTCGGGAGGTGAGTAAACCCGACGGCCCGCGGCCATGGACGCTACAGGCTTTCCTCAAGATTTTAGAGTGTGTCTGTGGGAATTTGTGCCCACTTAGCCAAAATGATATTTATGAAGTCGAGTACTAATGTTGGATGAGAAGTTTCGGCTCGCAATCGGAATTCCAATTAATCTTAAATGGCAATTTTGGGACTTCTTTGTCTGAAAAAAGCATCATAGAGAGTGGTTCCCCGTCCGGGGACCCCTCCTCTATGAGCAAAATTGGAGAGCCGCTAACAAAGAGGGCTCTCTCTCTGGCAGACTCAGCCTGTCCATGTTTTACATGGTCAGACATTTATTTAAATGGCCGGCATGTAATACTACATTGCATAATATCCAAACATATTCTTCTGACGTAGCCAACAATTGAGGTGTAAAAAATACTGACTTTACTTTAAGCTGAACTCACAATTCTCCAGATTTTAGAACTTAAATGGTCACAAACTTTGCATAAATCAATAGTACAAATGAATTTTAGAAACTTTGTAATATGTTATTAGAGAAAATTGCCTCTTTCTCCACATGAGCCACTTCTTCTCCTCTCCCCGGCCTCCTGCACTGATCATTCAGTCTCAAATCTCTGCATAAATTTGTTTTGAGAGATGAGATGCATTATAAGATCACTAACAAATTAGGTTACATGTTACTCATATAAGTTTATGTAGAGGGAAGGGGGAGGGAGCTGCTGGAGGGAGACAGAGATGCTACTTTAGCTTCTAGTAAATGTTCTATGTCACCAATGTGCTGGATTCACAGCTACACTGCTCAGTTCTGCTGTATAACGTCCTCAATGCTGCTGCATCTGAGGGTGTGCTACAGAGAAATAGGAGAGCGATATCTCCTCTTTTCTCTGTGTGCAGTGTATGGGAGACATTATAGCAGCTAGTCTCCGACCTTTCTGCAGCTGAGCTCAGGGAAAACAGACAATTAGAGATAAAACACACAGGGAAGACAACTGGTGAAAAATTGCATTTACAAGTTATATAATGGCCAGAAATAGTGTTATTCCTCATGTGCACACATATCACAGCTTATTATAAAAAGTCGTCTGAAATGACAGGAACACTTCAAATCTTCCAGCATTCTATGCTGGCTCTATGTCTGTAGAGAGACTGCTCAGGTGATTTACATACTGGGGGGTTTATTTAAACCATGTACTATACAGTAATCCGATTCAGGTTTAGGATTAAGTTAGGTGAGACAGGTAATGGAATATTTTAGAGATCTTGCACAAGTGAGACCAGCAGGGCATAGAGATAGTCTATTGTTGCATCAAGGCAGCTGACGTCTGAGGAGGCTACAGAGCAATTTATAGCAACTGTAGCTGAGAGAGAGTTGCATAAAACTAGACAGAAGGAGGCAAAACATATTAAAGGGATATTCCCATAACCAATCTTTATCACCTATCCACCGATCATGGGAACAGGCTTACCTTACCGTTCCTGGGAGTCCCATAGTAATAGTTTGGGGCTGCCAATGATAACCCTCGGCAGCCCCATAAAAATGAATGGAGCGGTTATTGAGCATACGCACTACCGCTCCATTCCTATGGGACTCCCAGGAATGGTAAGGTAAGCCCGTTCTCATGATCGGTGAGGGTCCCAGCAATTGGGCGCCAACCGATCAGATATTTATCACCTAATCTGTGAGTGGGTGTTAAGTATTGATTATGGGAAATCCACTTTAATAATGCTGCTAAAGCACAAAAGGAGGAAGAAATGTCCTGTGGAGGGAGATAAAACTTTTTTTCAGAAAACTATGGCAATTCAAAAATTAGAAATTGGGAAAATAAATATATTGATGGGGATAAGACTGTTGCTGACCATTTGAATAGCTACCTTTTTTTCCAGTATTTTCAGAAGGTGACATTCAAAATCATAATATGTTTGGGAATGGTATTGCCTCTAGTGGTAAGGTGTTAGCTTCAGTGTTTCTGGAGGCTGATGTTTTAACTGAACTTGTGTGTTTAAAGCTAAATAAGGCAATAAGTCCAGATGGCATCCATCCAGATTTAATAAAGAACTACAATTTGTGACTGTTGAACATCTATCTGAGTTATTAAACTAGTCTCTTCTAAGAAGTGTTTTTTCCAATGAATCTAGAATTTCCAATGTTGTGCCCATCCATAAAAATGGTAGTAGAGAAGAAGTCGGTAACTACAAACCAATTATCTTAACATCTGTAGTAGTAAAATAGAAGGAGCTTCCCCGAAATAGATGATAATTCACCACCTAAATACAAACAACTCATTGGACCCAAAACAGAACAGTTTTACTGAGGGCGGATCATGTATAAGTAATCTCATTGATTTCTATGACTATATCACAAAACTGTTGGATGGAGGTAGTGCCGTGCATATCGCCTATCTGGATTTCAGCAAAGCTTTTGATACAGTTCCAAACAAAAAGCTCATAGACAAGTTATTTAAAATGGCAGTGTTGTTGTTCATGGTGTACATTCTGAAGAGAGACTGGTTGAAAGTGGTGTACCACGGGTTCTGTTCTGGGCCTATTCTTTTTAACATGTTTGTAAGTGATAGAGGAGAAGATTTGATGGGCAAGGTATTCTTGTTTGCCGATTACACAAAAGTGTGTAATAGGGTTGATATTTCTGTAAGTGTCTGTAACATGAAAAATGATTTAGATTTACTGGAAAATATTGTCAAAACAATGGAAACTGCAGTTCAATGTTTCCAAATGTAAAATAACGCATTCGGAAAGAAAGAGTTTTCTGTTGGAGTATGGTATTGGCAGTACTGTGTTTCCTAGGACTTCGGAAGAGAAGAATTAAGGGGTACTGATTTCAGACATCTTCAGAATGAGTCACAGTGAGTCCAGGCAGTAGGGAAACTAGAAGAAAGCTTGGCTGCAGTGGTAGAAGTATAACCAGTGGAGAAAGGGAGATTGTGATACAATAGTATAGAGATCTAGAGAGACCACATTTGGAAAATTGTGTTCATTACCTACAAAAAAGACATTGATAAAATAGAAGAGGTCCAATGACAGGCTACAAAAATGATAAAAAGTCTTAAGCCTAAAAATTATCAGGAGAGACTAAAGGGCCTTTTACACCAGCCGATAATCAGCCGGTGTAGCGAGCGCCGATCAACGAGACATCGTTGATCGGCGCTCGTTTGCTCCTGTCACAAGTAGATATGTATGGGGACGAGCGCTCGTTACTCCTATCGCTCATTCCCATACATTATTATCATGTCGGCAGCGCATCACCCTGTTTACACAGGGAGATGTGCTGCCAATAACTATAATATTTCACTTTTTTTAAAACGGGCGCTTGCTCGTTCATCTACTGATCGCTGCCTTGTTTACACAGGGCAATTATCAGCAACGAGCGTTATATGTACACTTGTCTGCACGTTAATCACCCCCTTTAAAGAACTTACTTTACTTAGCGTTGAGAAAAGAAGAGAAAGGGGAGACATGATCAAAATCTTTATGTGTTAAAGGATTAAATAAGGTTGAGGAGAGAAGTGACTTTAATAAGAAACTAAAGACAAGAACAATGAGACACAATCTGAACTTAGTAGAAGATCTGAAGTGGAAGATCAGAAGCAATGTCACAAAATATTATATTACTGAAAGAGTAGTAGATGCTTGGAACTGACTTCCAGCAGATGTGGTTGGAAAATGAATAGTAAATTAATTTAAACATGCCTGGGATAAACATATGTCTATCCTAAGATAAAAATAAAAAGGAAATAATATGAGGGCAACGTAGATGGACCATGTGGTCTTTTTCTGCCGTCAATCTTCTATGTTTCTAAGGCTATGATTTAATATGCAGTCTGTATTGGGAATAATATTACAATGTAAAAAAAAAAAAAAAAATGATGATCATATGCTTGAATGACACAGATGGCGTACATCGTACATCTGAATGTCACGCTTCTAGGTTTTTTTTTAGGAAAAACCTACTTAAAATTCAACGAACAAAAGGCAAAACACTGATTATACAAAGTGCTTCCTGTGCTTAACACCCTGAATAACAGTGACAGCTCAAGAGACAAAAATAAAAGATCCCGGCTTCAAGGCAGATGTGTTGGGAATATAATCTAAAATGGAGCAGGTTGATGCTAGAAAATTACTTTAATGATACCATCCTTTTAGATCCACTAGAGGGAGCTGTGGTAATATTTATTAAGCTGAATCTGACTGCTATTGTTTAGTCAGTGAAGGTCACAAATTATTGGATCAAAAGATAATTTAAAAAAAATGGAGAAGAATAAAACACTTATGTAAAGATGTAGACTGTAGGTGTAATTGTAAATGACAATAAAAATCTGCATATTGTGTTGCTATTAATGCTGAATTAAAACAACGTGCACTCTCAATGAATGCTGGCATGCCTAATTCCCATTACAATGAATTTAGTGATGGGCCACATTTAGTGATGGACAAGCACATTTTCCTTGCCTATGATAAACGTGACACAAGCTCATATCACTCACGGACAGGCTTTTTGTTTGCAGAAATACACAATTGCTTTACTCTGATAAACTAGCTCCTCCACCAACATCTGGATAACCCCTTTCTACATGCATTATTAGGGCATTTAGACAACATAGAGGGAGGTCTAGTGTCTGCTCAACAGCTCCCTCTATTAGCCAGGGTTCAAAGCCCCATAGATTTCCCCAGCGATATCAGGGGCCAGATCATCATCGGGACAACTGGCAAATCCCCTTAACTTTTCTCTGTCTTCGGCTTAATACCAAATTAGCATGGAACTATAGACATGAGTAATTGGACACAGACTAGTTGGTAAGGGGCTGCTCCTTGGCAGCTCCAAATAAAAGGCAGAATTTTTTGGGCAATGTGTCCATAGCTGCCACACATGGATGGGGTTGTTCAGTTTAGAAACCCCATTTTACCCCGAATTAACATGGAGGTTATATTTCCCATTCCTTTTGAAACCACTTCTGGCTTTGGCTCAAAAATCTGCATCAACGTCTGTAGCAAAATCTGCAACAAATCATGATGTGTGAACATACCCTTAAATGTGTACACAATATATCCCTAGTTTTGTGTTTTGCCTTACAAAATAATGGATTGTTGGATTTTGATAGTGGATGGTAAAATTCTGCACAAGTAGAGTAATCCAGATTGGAAAGAGTTAAAGGTCAATCTTTTGAACACTCTGTACCATCGCAGAGTCTTTACAATCTGAATGTTGTCCCTTGCGAGCTTTATAACACAGGAATTACCGAATTGCTCAGCTGAGATGGAATTATGGTGTCTGGGCTCATTGAAGCATTTCTTAATCTTGTCATTGCTTTGCCTTCTGTATGTGAGCATAGTCGAATGCAAGATTGAGAAGTATGAAACTGTTTGTTTTTTATCACTATGGACCTTCAACTGGCAGGCTTAGTTGTATAAATCCAGTTAGCAGACCACCGATCAGCATATCATGATCAGTAATAGCAATAGTCCTGTAATGTATAAGTAGTAAAGTCATTGAGAACGCCAAGAAAATTTGACCTTAACGCTGTGTGTAAATCCAGCCTTAAAGGAGTTGTCTAACCAAGATAACTTAAATTACTCTATAATACTGAGCGATCAGCTGTTATAAATGGGGGAAGCTAAGTCTCGAAAATGTAACATTACATGCTGGCCATCAAAGGTAATGCATGGACGGCCTGCGCTACCCCCCCCCCCCCCCTATGATTACATCCATATGTCCTAACAGGGCATATAGATATGGGTGTCTTTATGAGATAACCCATTTAAGATGAATTAGTGAGGAGATTTAAACAGTTCATCAGGATTATGGGAAAGAGATACCACACAATGTTACTTAGGTCACTGCTGATATTTGTAAGACAATGGTCCTTTTACGGGTAAATAAAAGTATACTTGTCACAAACAGCGCTGACTGCGCTCTTACTCACCTCTCCACACTCCAGCATCCTTTTCTTGCTTTCTTGCAGCGGTTGCACCATGTCACTAGGTGACCGCTGCGCGCCACTGGAATCATTAACAAAACAACATTTGACATCCTTTATAAATGCAAAGCTTTTTTGGTATTTCTTGGGCATGTGACCGCACCTTATTCAGTCAAGTAATAGTTAAACCTTGCTCTACCGCAAGCTTTCCCAGGGTGCTTAACGTTCCCTACCCCATCACTCTGGACCTGAGCAATTAGGTTCTTATTCTTGTACTCTGCTTCTCTTGACTTTCTAATACCGACCCATCTTGTCTTTGACTATGTTTTTGTCTGCTACCTTTCCTGACCTTCTGCCAGTCTACCATAGTGACCGAACCCTGGCTGCACTGACTTTCTGCCAGTCTACCATAGTGACCGAACCCTGGGTGCACTGACTTTCTGCCAGTCTACCATAGTGACCGAACCCTGGCTGCACTGACTTTCTGCCAGTCTACCATAGTGACCGAACTCTACATGCCCTGACCATCTGCCAGTCTTTCCGTGGTGATCGTACTCTGCCTGCCATGACTTCTGCCTGCCTGACCTTGTACATGGCCTGCTGCCAAGGTACTTATTATCGTGTCATCCTGTCCTGTTTACGTCAGAAATTGCCATTGAAGAATACTCCGGGGGTAGCGGCTCCTGGGGACTCTCAGCAGTGCTCCCAATCTTTTAGACTCCACTACCTGGATTAGCCCCAAGACAAATCCGTTGGCAACAGAGCGGGTTCACAACATCCTCTGTCGTCTCCGTCACAACACTTTACAGATAATATGATGCTGCATTGGACCGGATACAGCTTGGGGTTCATATATAGTATTTTTTCTTGTTAGTGTTATATCATATTAATGTGCAGCCATCTCATAACATTTCTATGATACATATTCTTAGTGGTAATTATAAATATGCGTACATACACTGTGTTTTGCTGAATTTTCAAGACCAGCTTCATTCTAGTCCGTATAGGTGGCAGTAAGTCTATACAGCTCAGGACACAGCTTAGTTTAATACATCTGCATGGCTGATTTGGAGCCAGTTCAAGCTGCAGCATTGATCTGCATTTTATGCAGTCTACTATTGTACAACAGTGGAAGTGTGAACTGTAAAGGGGCGGATAGGACATTGGCATTCTGACTGCAAGATTTCCCACAAAAGAGCTCTTTATCGAGACTTTCTTCATTCTTAGATGGATAACGTTTGAAAACAACTTCGCAGGGCAATTTACTGCCAGCCTAGAAGTGCACTGCATAGAGACATATAATTTTGCGTTTCACATCATGACATGATCATGATTGAACTTTAAATAATCGTACTCCATAAATCTTAACGTATAAATCAGACATTGCAAAACCAGATAGCGAGAATTGAATCCGACAGAACAAGAAACATGATGTTATGCAGTTGGTCTCAATAAAACCCAGGGACAATTCTAACAAAAATATCCAAGCACAAGTGACGAAGTCACTAAAAATCAAAGACATGTTGTTAGTTACCCTTTAGGCACATCAAAATTGAAATATCCTTCTGGTGCTGAACATTAGTGCTAAGAAAATTGCTACATATGGATAAAGATATTATTCCACATAATTACAATATGTTTCTAGTAAGTAACAGCTTAACTGTGAATTATAGCTGAATACTAATCACTGAAGATATGTGACAGCCATACATTGGGACAACATAGAAAACAGTCTGTTTCAGACGTAAAGAATTTTAGAGAGACTTTCAGGGAATTAGAAAAATAAATACAATATAAAATAATAAAAATATAAAAAAAATTGGAGTGCCAATTTCTGCAAGAATCAATTTAGGTTTTATAGAACTGATGCTAAATCCAGACACTAGGATTCCTTACACAGGATTTTCTTTTTTATATTCAAATGTATAAATAGGTTAGACCTTTCTCTAATAATAGAAGGTTTCAGTAAGAATGACCAAGCCAACCTATGACCCACCATCCGTAATGTTCTTCTATTCATACACTCGCATTGCCTATTGTGTGTTTCTTTGGATACAGCTGTCCAAACTCAGCAAAGGGGTCAGGGAGAATGAGCTAATGCGGTCACTATAGAGGAATTAGTGGGATGTAGGAGGTCTCTGTAACTTTCTGCATTCAGTACAAGGATGTTTGTCTCTAAGATACTGGTGATTCATAGATATGTAGTAATCGGCAAATACTATTTCGCACCACCCATTAAAAGTACTGTCACAATCGTTCTTTCATAAGCCTGCTATTTCTGGGAACTCCTGGCTTCATTACACGTAATACATGTAATGAGATTCAGAACTACAGAACAGTATACTAATTATTCCTCATGACTGTATATGTCAATCACAGCTCCAATCATACAATGGCGCAGCTCAATAGCTACAGACAGTGTTATAAGAGATCAGACAGTATCAAAGAGATGCCAAAAGACAGTATTACAACGATCCATGAGACATGGTGGTTGAAGACTTCATTTGTAGCAAGTTAAAGTTGATGTAATTCTAATAATAAAAGACAAGAAGACGATGTTACCTGTCTTGTCGCAATCACATATGTTTCCAAAGAGGCATGGTCCGGTCCAGTCATATTCCAACTGCATTAACGACTATATGGCATAAAATAGGGCAAATGAGCAGTGTTTGTAAGCCCACAACCAACCAAACCAGCACTGATCACAGTTTCTCATTCTGTGAAAATAGGAAGAGCCATTTTATAATCTTGTATGTAGTCATCTACCCAGTGTGATAACAGGTCCTAATGCTCCTATTTCAGCCAGGATTTGGCTGCCATACTAGTGTGCTTTCGTTTAGTTACAGAATCCGCCATACACTGTCTTCATTACTTTTGCTAATATTTCATTAATTGATAATGGTAAGGGTTCATTCACAGAGCCATATGTTCGTTCTGTTCCATCTGTGTATTTGTTATCAAAACAGAACAGATCTCATCAGAGAAAAACATGAACACAGTAAGTAAGTGCTCCAGGACACGCAATGGTGAATTTCTCCAAAGCAAATCAGTCAAATTGCTTTTCAATTCTATGTGCACAGTTACAGGAAGCGTGTCCCTCCTTGAGGGTCAAAATCTATTCAAGTATTTAATGAGGGTCATAATCTATTCAAGTATTTAAGATATTATCTTTTATGTTAGAAATTCATAACATTATATGTAGTATTGCATATGAACATGCATTCACAACAAGGACCTTGGACTCTATCCATCTAACCTTTCCTGGACTATAGTTATCTATCAACCATTGTGCTTCACCCTGACCTACTGTTTATTGCTGTGAATCACAACATTTAAGTAACAACAGTTCATACTTGGACTACTTGAGACTTGTCTCTTGTTGCATTAAAGAGGCTCTGCACTTTTGATATTGTCTACTTGTCTTGACAAAAAGCTGATCATAAAGTGTTCTGCTGGATCCTCTTCGATCAGCTGTAATCTGTAGGGAAACCTGGCGGTAAGTCTTCAATTTCCCTGCAGTGCCACCACAGGGAGAATTAAGTATTACACAGGGCCAATAGAAATCACTGGGTCATCTGTGCAATGCAGGACAGGTCCTGCAGAGCGAGATTCGCTCTTTGTGACTTCTCTCCATATTGGCCAAGAGATGAGAATCCTAAACAGAGGACCCACCTCTATTAACTCTGAATTTTCTAATAGGGTTTATGAAACTGGGTTTTTCTAAACCAGTTAACCGTTTTAAGAACAGACTTTTGTTGTCAAAACAGACTTTTGACTGATACTAAGGTATTTTCTGTTCTGTAATCGAAGCTTTCTTAATAAGTGCACACCAGATTTCCCACAATTTTATTACAATGTAGTTCTTTACCAGAGTGAATCTGCACATGCAACAGACAGTCATAATATATGTTGACTGTATTTCTAAATTCTTAGCACAAGAAATCTTTATTCAGGGCATAAAAGGGTCAATGACAGAGCTGGCATTGCTATTGGGTTTAGCCATCTGCTGTTTCTAGTATTACAGTGATTTTTCTTTCAGAAAATAAATGGCTTGATAAATCAGACATGAACTGGATATACCTAGCGTGCTTAGATTATACAGTAATAATACTGCTTAGGAAAGCCCATAGCCCAGTGGTCCCTATTTACTGGTAATGCAGGATTTTGTTTAGAAACTCATTTCCTGTCAATCTTGGAACGTGTTAAAGCTTTGACTGGACAGGGCTCTATGCATGCCAACACACTGCTGTTGAAACATGCTAATGTTTTGTGGTTTTCCATTAGCAGTGTTTGAACAAGCACCTTCTGCACAGAACAGATCGCTTGGCAAGCCACAGGCTAGTTAAGCCCACCACTCTCTGGGTTCTGCCCTTTTTTCCTGCCTGGGGCATGTTGCCAACAAGAGAGCAATCAACCTTGGCTGTTGGAGACAATAAAAATTCAAGCCTACATTTTCTGCATTGGAAGTGGCTCCTGTAGGAGACATCACTAACGCCTGACAGATGAATTTAATTACACAAAGAGCAAGCCAATACATCTGGCACCTGTTTGGAAAGAGCATCTTCTCCCAGATGGACAATGGGAGTTTAGCTAAGCAAGCATGACTGCATAATAAATGAGCGCATCTCACCATAGATAACATAGGTCAGAGACGCTGGTGTTACTTAAAGGCTACCAGATGCGCCATAAGGACTTGTCCTTTTGTGTTATGTTAAATGACAAACCAATGCATCTTCCACACATAAAACCTCCCTACATTTAACCTGCTATGTGTCTTCATTACTCAACCAAGAGGCCGACTGACTGGTCATCTCATGGCAAAGCTCATATTCAATATCTTGTGCTTAGCAGCAGCAACATCATGTTCACATATCTTAAGTGCACTACAATCCTTTCTGTAGTCCTGTAATCCTGAATCCCGCACAGCATCCAGTGTGATCTCACCACATGACAAAAAAACTGGACTATTCCACATTTTCAAAATTGTTTTGGATGCTGGATCTTAGCTAATACAGGGAAAAAACTGTATGAGAAGACAATGATGTCCAACTTATTGTAGCAGACAGATACTATGTGCATTAGCGCTTTTCTAGTCATAAAAGCTCTTGCTTTTACCTATTATTTAGTGTCGATATACTCTGCATTACTGTACAAGAATGCATTCACTGGGGCTTACAATTTAATTGATCTATCTCATATACACAAGGCCAATTGAATGCAAAACCAATTACCCTATACTCATATTCATAGTGTGGGAAGAAGTCGGAGTACTGGAGGAGACCAGGTAAATATAGAGACTACATGTAAACTTTTTGAAAATAATATCCTGGTCCTATAGACCTATGGCCTTAGTGCTGCAAGACAGCAGTATTAACCCCTGAGTCACTATACCACTTAGGGTATGTGCACACGATAACTGCAATTACATCTGAAATTACGGAGCTGTTTTCAGGAGAAAAGAGCTCCTGAATTTCAGATGTAAATGCATGTACTGGCGTTTTTCGCCGCATCTTTTACGGATGTAATTTGGAGCTGTTCTTCATTGAAGTCAATGAAAAATGGCTCCAATTACGTCCCAAGAAGTGTCCTGCACTTCTTTGACGAGGCTGTTATTTTACGCGCCGTCTTTTGACAGCGACGCGTAAAATGACAGGTCGTCGGCACAGTACATCAGCAAACCCATTGAAAGTAATGGGCAGATGTTTGCCAACGTATTGGAGGCGTTTTTTCAGACGTAATTCGAGGCGTAAAACGCCTCCAACACGGCTGAAAATAGGCCGTGTGAACCCGGCCTTATGTTGACATGGAAATGTAGGGTGAATTATCTCCTGTCACATAGAAGCTAATATTATGAGAAAATTCAGCACACAATGTGATATGAGATGAACTGCTCCAGTGTGAAAGAACGTGGGGGTCATCCATATTTATTCCTTCCTGACATCACAACAGCCATTTAGCCTTATAAAATGTTGGCTTTGTAAATGATACCCTTATCTCCAATACTTTATCCAGGCTTGGCTTGTAACATAGACTACAGAACAATGATTCCCAACCTTATTATCGTGGGGGAAGCCCATAATATTTCTACTCAGGAGAACCTTTACTCCCATTCCTACATCAAAAAGGCTTGGTGTAGGGGCAAGTAATCCATCATACTTACCTACCACTATATTCTGTCTGAGATTTGTGGGCTGTTTTCTTTAAGAGGCTGAAATCAGTTTGTCATTCCTACTGTAAAAGTGGCAGGTCTTGCTGGTGCTATGTTCTGGGGATCCCCTGATCAAGTGCCAGGGAACTGCAGAGTTCCAGGTTTATAAAACACTGATATACCGTAGAATCCTGCAAATATTAATCAAAGGCATATCCAACTAAAAACTGTAACTTGGCACTGCACTCAAGGTTGTACTTTTCATTTAAAAAAATCTAATATCCAAAAGGCCATATAGTAGGAATAAATAAAAATAGAGATGTTAGGCCCTGTTCACATCTCATTTTTGCACTACCTAAGCTACCCCAGGACAGGAAACAATAGGAGGACTCCTCCAGCTCACCGTTATGTGGGTCCAGGTATAGACTGCGCTTGGATCCTGCGTGGCGGCACACGATGTGGATAAACAGAACAGAAGAAATTTGATCCAGTGCTGGTTGATTTAAAAGGAAACGATGTTCCAACTTTATTCGTACAAATGGTAAAATCCGATGGAGGTAATGTTGGTTGCATCAGCAATAAGTCTACGCGTTTCTGACAGATCACCTGTCCTTAGTCATGGCACAATCAGGACAGCTCCCGACGTACACGACAAATGAGTCCATAGGGCTCTATTAGCCAAAATTAAGCCGAAAGAGTGTCCTTTTGGCCTTCGTCCGGCTGGTACACATCGGTATACCTTTTTTGTTTAGGTATGTAAAGGCTCAGTATACTACGCTATTCCATACAATGGGATCCTGCAAAAAATCTATACGGTACAGTGTATGTTTTTTTTTTTTTTTAACATGGGAGCATATTGGTGAAGTATGTCACTCCATTAAATGTACAAATCATTAACTTTTCAATGGCATTTCATTATGTATATCTTAAACGAATGGTGACAGATGCCACTGTTACTCATCCGTTAAAACCTCAGTTTAATGTATACGTAGGGAGCTTTTCCCAGCGTATTCACTAAACGTAAATAAAAACGTGATGTGAATAGAGCCTTAGTTTAATCTGAATTTAATCACTCACCTTATTCTATATAAACAGAGGCATTTAATAATGGGGCATAAGTCAGTATAGTTGATAATGGGGAATAAGAATGCAAAGGAATACCAGTACACAAGTGGTAATATGGGGTATATACTCAAACTATAATAAATCATAATTAAAATCCCAGTGGAGGTGACCGGAGGCAAGATTCACAGCGCAGTTGTCCTTACGGGATGATTAATATTAAACTATGCTGATATTGTAAACACTACGACAGCATAAATCTATATGTACCTTGCATGTTATACAGTAGCTACATATAAAGCTGGTGTTTGATGTAAACTAAAATAGAAATCGGAGCAGCCTTCAGTCCATGTTTCTAAATATACTCCAACTACAGATGCATTTTGCAACATGTTTCACATAATGACATGAGTGTCGCTTAATAAAAAAACAAAAACCTGTGTGTCCTTTTAGTACATCACACGGCACACTTTATAGTCCTACAAAGAGCATTATATATCTCATTTTTTACCTGATAACCACCATTGTTTCTACTGTTTCCAGGCCACAGACTTGTTATAAAAATTGAGCGACATGAAGTGAAGCGTGGAGAAGTAATCTTCCCACATTTACTGAATCAGTATCTGTATAAAGGGCCCGGTTCATGTCATTGGAGGAGGCCAGGTTTCCTTCTAGGATTTGCAGCCCTGGAACAGATATGGGAGACAGGACATGCTGCTGTTTTGTGTTTTCCAAGTCTGATTGTGAGAATTAGGCAGCTACGACATGCAGCGTTTACCCTACACAGAGCAGCAGAGCTGGAAGATTTCCATCTTCATAGTTTCACTCAAACCATCACTAAAAGCAAAGTCTTACCTATCCCCAGTCATTTCTAGGTAGACCCAAGGTCTGAATTGCCCATTGCAATATTCTGAGCAGAGACTAGACTCAATCGCCTGATGTTTTTCAATAAACAACTAAACACAGCCTAGCCCATTCCGTCTTGAAGAGCTCTCTGCTACAATGCTCTGATCTTGGAATTACCATCCAGTATCGAACATGCCATTCTTGTGCCATATCTCTCCCCGTGCAATATCTTACTTGATTTACCACCTCATCCGTATGCTTATTCTCTACATGTTCAACTATAACTATAGTGATTTTTACTCTTTGAACTCATGGTTGTACACAAATATTATCAACGATATTTAATTTTTAAGGTCATTTCTCATGCCTTTTAGAAAATGTCTGAAACTTGTTTTGTTTTTTTCATTATTGCCTTATTACGCGTTAAAGAATGGACTGCGTGGGTGACTTCTTTTTCATTATTCCAGCTGCAGGATTATAATGATTTAACCCCTTTGCAGCTGAAAGTACCATCATTTCAATAGTTACCAATGTGTCACCATTCCCTTGGGCTTCGATGGAGTTTAATGAACTGTGATTGATATCTGAAGGAGCTAGGAGATGACTGAAGGACTGCTGTGAGGTTTTAACCAGCTGTTACCAGGCACATGATGGGATACTGATTAGAAAAGGACTGTGCAATGCTTGATTTTGCCTCCAATTTTATAACATGTCTCTGAAGAAAACTGCAGGGCACCTACCAATCATTGGCAAGTATAGCTAGCCAATTAGCAACAAAAGCTTAATCCAGTCACATCTGAAGGTGAATGGGTAAAGTGGTGGGTTCAGGCAGCTCATAATGTATGCCCTGTGTGTCTCAACATAAAACAACCAATTTCTGAACTGACTGAAAGACAGGATTTTCTTTGAAAACAAAAACACATCTAAGAAATTCCCTGACAGCTTCCTCATCTCAGGTTCGGAAACACTCCAAAAAAGTAGAGGACAGATAGTCTTACATACCCAGTCAGATGTTCCCATCAATAGGATTTGTACTACATGTACCCGCTCCTTACCATAGGTATGAATATCACCACTGTCTTGTTTATTCACTTTAGCCTCTCTGACATCGATAACACAACTATATGTTGAGTCAGTATGGATGATCTTCTTCTTTTACGTGTAAACAGAATGCTGACCGGCAAGGGGCCGCGTTTTATTTAGGAAACTGGAGCATTTACTTAGTTGTTCTTTTCTCCGGTTCCTTTTAGATCAAATAACCCACCAGGTCTAGTCTGCCTAAGATCAGTGTGAAAATGAACTTCCATCTGTTACTCAACAGCAAATCATGGAAACTCTGCATGGCACTGATAGAGTCAGCTTGACATAGAAGGTCCAAAGGAAGCAATTCAGTACAATATAGACAGAACATGTGTGTCATGGTGTCCTTTTTCCATTTGCAGAGGTGACTCCAGCAACATGCGGTCACAAAAATCTGTTAGAACAATTTCTCAATATCTTGTTTGTTGGTCATCCGATTTTTCCCAGCAGTGACTTTACCATATTAACAAGGAAAATTCGAAATCCTGTCAAGAATATATAAATGTTTAGCTCACTACATAAACTTATATGATTTTGTGCTCCTTCTCTTTGTCACTCTGCTTACATGAAATAATCCATCCATTTTTCAGGCTTTTACAGATGTAGCCGTCTTTACCTTGACTTTTAACGCAATAAATAAACAATGGCTAGCTCTCTTATCTTGACTTTTTCAATGACCTTTCAATGGCTTTTATTGTGTGATATCACGCTGCAGCAAGTTATTAGAATCAAGTTAAAGATGGCTACATCTGTAGCTTTAAATATTTTTTGTGAAGTACTCTCATAAAGATCTAGCATGACTTATGACATTCTTTAGAAAACTCCATGCCGTGGAAAGGGCAGGCAACTATTTTATGTTTTATAAACTGCATTGTCCTTCTAACATGTAATGTACAATTGAAGATAGGCAACAACACATTAACTCTTAGTTGTCAAGAATCAATTGGGGAGTGATAAACACCATAGAGGGCTATGATTTGTTTCCAGCGCAGACAATTGTAACAGAACAGCATGTGTCATGTCATTGGGATTTTTACAGCAGGGTTACTCTGGGTGAGATCGGTTGAGGTTTTCAGGATGGGGTCGAACAAAAATGTCACATTATCCCCAATTCACTAAAAGCTGTTTGGGCACGTTGCGTCTTTTAGTTTCACAATAACCAGGGAGCCACTCATTGCCTAGTCTAGAGTATTCTTTGACATGCTGTAGGTCCCTTAGGTGATAAAAGATTAATGAACACCAGGTCTTTGAATATGTCCACAGCCTGAGTGACATTTGTTGTGACCTACATTACATGGCTGTGGCCAGACACGGAGGGATAATCAATTAGAACTTAGGGCAGCCTCACTACAAGGGTGCTAATCTAAAACCACACTTTAACCTCTGCCCATAAGGGTGACAATACATTCTGAATTTAATCTAATTCACCATAAAAACAATGCCATGGCCGGAGAGACTATAAGCATATATCCACCTGCATAGTACAGACATATACTCACATGCAGATCTGCGCACATAACTATGCAAGCATGGTGCACTAAGCCCAAATTGAACGTTTTACTAGTAATGATATAAGGTATTTGTCTGTTCCATTAAACAGATTTTTCACATAAATGGCTTTTATAAATATTTTGAAAGAGGTTGTAGGATATAGAAACAAAGTATTAAAAAACAATCAGTCAATGGTTCTAAATAAAAATGACAGGCTGAAAGTGAAGGTGTTATCCTCCAAACAAATCTTAGTAAGAGATCTGAGGGAAGCAGCTCAATTCAGGGATGTGATCCTATCTCTGACCTTTCAATGTGTCCCCTTTTGTCAATGAAATTGTCTCTGTGATGTGCTGTAGATCAATGGCTTGGAAATATTTCAGGGCATTTTGAGGTTAATAAAAAGTAGGCGATGCAGGAACATAACCTAAATTCAAAGTGTCCTCTAGTAGTTTTTATTGACAAAGCATCCTATCACCAGTAGTGTCTGCACGGTGGTATTCTCATCATGTAGATCGACAATGACTGCACCGTTACATCATCCGCATGAAAAAACTTCATATAATCAGAGGGACGCGTGGGAGCAGCGAATCACCGACACAGTAACCATTGGGAGAACAACAGCTTAGGCTTGATAGGGTTAACACTGTAACTTATGTTTCCCAGCATCTCATACAATACTGAACGTCTAGTGTTAACCCTATGTGTTCTGGAGGGACATACAATCACAATCAAATTGTTCCTGGGAATGTGACTCATATGCAAATACAAAAACTACAACTGGTCATATGCATGTTAGATAGATAGATGGATGGATGGATGGATGGATAGATAGATAGATAGATAGATAGATAGATAGATAGATAGATAGATAGATAGATAGATAGATAGATAGATAGATAGATAGATAGATAGATAGATAGATAGGAGATAGATAGATAGGATAGATAGGAGATAGATAGATAGATAGATAGATAGATAGATAGATAGATAGATAGATAGATAGATAGATAGATAGGAGAGAGATAGATAGATAGATAGATAGATAGATAGATAGATAGATAGATAGATAGATAGATAGATAGATAGATATGAGAGATAGATAGATAGATAGATAGATAGATAGATAGATAGATAGATAGATAGATAGATAGATAGATAGATAGATAGATAGATAGATAGATAGATAGATAGATAGATAGATAGATAGGAGAGAGAAAGATAGATAGATAGATAGATAGATAGATAGATAGATAGATAGAGAGAGAGAGATATATATGAGATAGATAGATAGATAGATAGATAGATAGATAGATAGATAGATAGATAGATAGATAGATAGATAGATAGATAGATAGATAGATAGATAGATAGATAGATAGATAGATAATGTTTAGCCTTCATTTAGATTTATCTTGGCTTTTTTGGACTATTCCTGTTAGCAGGCTGTATGTCTTTACCCCTTGTCCCTCAGCTTCCATTTGCTATCTCCCCTCTACCTCATGCAGCATGATCTCTGTGTGACCAGGCAGCGGCAGGTACAGAGTATCTGAGGTGATTTCTCATAAGGGATTACGAACTTGGATTTTTCTTTCTGTTCTTTTCAGTTGTGTTTCTCACAGTTTCCAGCAAACACGAGGTTAAACATGAAACACTTTCACTATATACTTTATATACAATAGTATTCTGTACTCACACACCCCAATCACCCCTCATACTCCAGCTAGCCCATACACCTGTGCCATATGCCAGTTACTGTCATTACTGGTCACTTACAACTCCGCGGTTTATATCCTCAGCTGTAGAGGTCGGTGCTGCCATAGATTCCCTCAAAGCAATCAAAAGAGCGATCAGAAACATCTCCCGAGGCCAAGAACACTCTTTGGAGGAAATCCAGCACATCCCTTGCCTTCCTCCTCAGCCCTGAGTGAATGAAGAAGACATTCATATGTGCACCCCTTCACATCTCCACTGCACCATCAGCAGCTCACATCCACATTCCAGGCTGCTGCATGGCTGCTGTGCCACAACATATCCATTGTCACCTCTGGCCACATCCAGGGAAGTTTGCAAGATTCAGCACAACAGGTCAAAGTGGGAGATTTCAGCACCTGGGACAGCTCCAAACACTTGCTGATGCTGAGGAGAAGAACTGAAAGGATGAGGCCAAGTATCAAGGAGAGCCTGACTGCCCAAATAACTGCTGGGGTCAGATGAATGTCCTCAACAGGGGACTCAGAGGCATCCAAGTCTTCTCCGCTCTGAGGTTCAGAGAGGAATCTGTGCTGCCTGAGTTGGAGATGGTGAGGGAGGAGTAGTGTGTGGGAAGGGAATCTCAGCAACCTATAAGTGCAGCTGGGAGAGGCTTATAGAAAGGGAGGGGGTCCTAATTCATATTTTGTGTGGATTCAAAGCAAGCAAGTAGCTGATAAGCTGCTACCATCTAAGTGAACGATAGAGGGCTGAGTTGAGCCCTGCAGAAAAATTTCCTGACAAAACTGAGGTGAGATCGTTGGGCATTGCCTGGGAGGCGTTTTACTGTTCTCTATGGTAAGATAACATCATATCTTTTCTAGTCAATAACGAGATCTCAAGGCTTCCACTGTCCGTATCTACCTTCTAAAGAGTTAATCTCTAGCATGAAACATTTTTAGAAATATTTCGTTTTTCCCCCCTGTGATTTAAAAAATAAATTCTTAAAGTGAAACTTTAGCTTTGTAAGTCGCTTGTAAAGGAATCATTTCTTCCTATTACTTGCAGAGCTGAGAAGAATGTTCTTGTCTTACAGAACAAGTTAGCAGAAGCCAAGCTGACGCAAAAGAAATGCAGACATAATCTGATACAATCTGATGTTACACCTGCAAATATGACCAATAAGGGTGTCTTTACCTTCAAAAGAATTTTGCCATCTTGGTTTGCCATAACAGGCTGCTATTATAGGGAATAGAAATACTATACGGTATTGTAATAATACTTATCAACTTAATTAAACTTTTTCTTTTTGTTGTCATTTCAGTGCTAATCTATTATATATTAAAGGCTATGTACACCTTTGAAATAGTTTTTTTTTAAATAAAAATGTCTGTCAGTGTCTTTAGTGCAACTTTCTAAATACATTTTATTAAAAATTATTTTAACTTTTTGAGATATAGCTGCTTTGCATCCTGTATAGAGAGCAGCTGTATCTAGCATTAAAAATCTGTATCAGTCATGTCAGCGGGACTGACGGGTTCAGAGTCAGCAGGTCCTGCGTGGATCCACCTGTAATCGATCACATCTAAGTTATCTAAGTTGTGAACTTAGATATGATCGAAAACAGGTGGCTCCTGCATGTCAGATACACGTAGGACCCGCTGACACTGAACCCGTCAGTGCCGCTGACCTGAAGGATACATGTTTCAACGCTAGATACTGCTGCTCTGTATACAGGGTACAAAGCAGCGGTTATTCAAAAAATTAAAATAATTTTTAATAAAAAGTAATTAGAAAGCTGCACTAAACCCACTGATGCACTGTCTTATTAAAAAAAAAACTGCAACTTTGTGTTGTCACAAAAAGGTGTTACAGCCTTTGTTATAGCTCAGATTTGGTGTCTAGTGGAAACAGTCAACGGCCTTGTGCATACTGTAGACAGTTTAGCAGGTTCAGCTATCCAGGTCAGCAATATTGAGGTCAGAATCAATTTGAATTAGTTGGCAATATAGCTGTAGTAGTGGCTGGGTCACAGATTTAGAATCAGAAGGCAGCCAAGGGTCCACGCTTGTTATACTATAAAATAAGTCAAATTAAAATGGCTCAGGATACAATCAGCAAGGCAAGTAAACTATAGCAGTGACATTGCAGGGATATAGAACAAGTTGGAGGCAAAAGGACATGAATAAATGGGGAAGAACAGAGGTACAGAAAAAACCCACACATTCACATTGCAAAAAAAGGTCATCATAAATGTACCAATGTACAATTTCCTTATGCCCAATAAAGACAAGATTGATTGACAGCGCCTAGGTATCACTGCATGTGCACAGCCTGACAGTCTTTCTAGCCATGACAGCTGAGGATAAATCAACGCCTGGCTGCTGTGGGACAATGTAATTCTATTTTAGCACCAAGATAATGGTGCTATTCTTGACAAACGTAATAACTATAGATTTCTAAAATGCTGTGCATATATATCTAAATAAATAATAAAACAATCTAGTGTGAGAAAAAATGCATCCTTTCAAACCCCTGCATACTCACCTGTGCAATACATTAAAAACATTTTTTTTTATAGTTGTTATTCCACTTTTTAGAGCTTTTGGCATGTGACCATCTGCCCTCTAAGATACAGGGTATTGCAAGTGCTTGTGGCATCGCCATTACACTCCACCAGCAAATCTGTTGACTGGAAAGTGTAGACATTATTCGTTATTTGAGGAAGGAGATCCACTCTTGTCACTAGCTTCCTGCTGTGCTTGTTGTATACTGTGTATACAGCGCAGGAACAGAACAGGGATGACACTTGGCACAGGATTCCAGAAACAAGGACTGGAAAGGTTAAGGGGTCTGAATTTAGGGATACACGGTTTGGAACCAGCCACATTATATTCTAATGAAGTAGCATTTAAGCTGTGGCCTTTCAACTGTTGAGAACCTACAGCTCCTAGCATGCCCTGGGAATGGTAGTTTATCAACAGCTGCAGAGCCGTGCATTGGAGACTGTGGTAAGCCATGCCTTAGGCCTAGAAGTTACTTATAATTTGATGCAGCGGGGCAATGAGAAACCAAACAGAATGTCAAGTCCAGGACAAAGGTTAGCAAAAGAGAGCCAGGGATATAAGCAGCATAAGACATAGGTCACAGTGGGTCAGTAGCAAAAAATAAACAAATAGGTTTCCGAGAATTGAACTTGGATGCCACTTGAACCAAGATACCAGAAAGAGAGTAGTGAACGGAATTAAAAGAGATCACAGTTACAAAACAGGGTTGGTTAATGGGACATACCTTATGCTCAGTCTACACATACAGATTTTTCTTGAATTGGATTCGTACGACCTCATTTTCTCTCCATCTCTTATATTGATTTTTCATTGCTTGTACTGTAATTCCCATGAAAATCACATGAAAGTTGCATGTACATGTAATGTATTCCTTTTCACTGATACAGATTCATAAAAGTCACTATTGCCGCTATCATGCAACAACAAATCTGTGTATTGCTCCAGCATCATTCAAGGAGGATGCTGGTACTGATCTTTAGCTAGGGCTAAATACACAAACAGACAAATAGAAGGAAATCACAACTAAACACAGTGCAAAAAGCATCCACCAGAGAATATAAAGGAAAAGGCTGAGATGTACAGTAGGTTCCAATCTCCCTCTGGAAATATCATGTACTGGTCATAACAAGTTATGATTTTCCGTATATCACATTCTCATGCTACATCCACAATATGTGAGGCTTATAGCTCTTATGTGTCACCACCCCCTGCTTGAACAGTGTCTATATAGAGGTTGCTGTTTGAGTGTCTTTATATGCCATTAGACTGTGATCTGATGTAGAAAAATCTTGGAAACTGATTTTTTTTCAATCCATCACCCATTGCCCTCAATGATAAAGAATAGATGACCATAATAGACCCTGTAAAAAACTGATCAGGATGCACTTTTCCATCAGGTTGAGTCCCATAGAAAACAGAATAACCATCATCTCTGTGCTTAGGTTTCAATGTAATGTGATAGTCACCTTGGTAGGTGGAGCAGTATATCCTTTTATAAAATGATGTATGTGAAGGCATTACTGTCTCCCTGTCACTTCTGTTTCTGCCTTTCTGATATAAGACATACATTAACCCCATGGCCGGCCTTAGATATGTTCGACCAGTGCGGTCGCACAGGGCGCCAGCCGCCACACTGCAAGAGGGGCGCCAGCGAGTGTGTGTATCCCCGCGCCGTTGAAACTACCAGCGGGAATACACACACTAACTGCAGTCGCCTTTCCAACCGGGCGCTTCTTAACTTAGTGGCCATTGCTACCACTGTAGCAGCCATAGCGTGACACCAGACATGAGGGCGGTGGCGCCGCTAGCAGCGGCTGTGGCTGCTATAGCGGCTGCGGCTGCTATAGCGGTAGCGACGGCATTGCTCTGCTGTCTACTAGCGCTACTGTAGCTCCCTGAAGGAGCGGAATCCCCGTGTGGCCGAGGATTCCGCTCCTGGAGTGCTGCTTGATGTTTCTGTCCATATATGGACAGTGACATCAGGGGAAACTCCTGAAGCGGAATCCCCGGTCACAGTGTTGCAGACTCTATGACCGGGGATTCCACTCCAGGACAAGCCAATGACGTCATGGACACAGACTACAGGAGCTTCTCCTGGAGTGGAAGCGACGGTCATAGCGTCTGCAACACTGTGACCGGAGATTCCGCTTCAGGAGTTTCCCCTGATGTCACTGTCCATATATGGACAGAGACATCAAGCAGCGCTCCAGGAGCGGAATCCCCGGCCACACGGGGATTCCGCTCCTTCAGGGAGCTACAGTGGTGCTATCTATACTGGAAGGGGGGGGGGGTGCTATCTACAGGGGGGCTGTAGGCTGTGTGGCACTACCTACAAAAAAGGACAACTGTGCAGAAGCACACAAAATACCCAGCTTTCCCGGGTATAAAAAAAAGTGTGGAAATAAACTAAGATATAACTTTTATTTAATCTAGCTAAAAGGATTAATCCTTTACTCAGACTAAATAAAAGTTATATCTTAGTTTATTTCCACACATTTATTTGATAGCTGGGAATGCTGGGTATTTTGTGTGCTCCTGTAAAGTTGTCCTTTTTTGAATGTCTATTGCCCGCCAGCTATCAGGGTCATTTCGTAGTCCTTGCACTACCTACAAGGGGGCTGTGGGCAGTGTGGCACTACCTACCAGGGGGCTGTGTGGCACTACCAACCAGGGGGCTGTGGGCTGTGTGGCACTACTAACCATGGGGCTGTGGGCTGTGTGGCACTACCAACCAGGGGACTGTGGGCTTTGTGGCCCTACCAACCAGGGGGCTGTGTGGCACTACCTACCAGGGGGCTGTGGGCTGTGTGGCTCTACCAAACAGGGGGCTGTGGCTGTGTTTCACTACCAACCAGGGGGCTGTGGGCTGTGTGGCACTACCAACCAGGGGGCTGTGGGCTGTGTGGCACTACCAACCAGGGGGCTGTGGGCTTTGTGGCACTACCAACCAGGGGGCTGTGTGGCACTACCTACCAGGTGGCTGTGAGCTGTGTGGCTCTACCAACCAGGGGGCTCTGGCTGTGTGGCACTACCAACCAGGGGGCTGTGTGGCACTACCAACCAGGGGGCTGTGTGGCACTACCAACCAGGGGGCTTTTGGGCACTACCAACCAGGGGGCTGTGGGGCACTACCAACCAGTGAGCTGTGTGGCACTACCAACCAGGGGGCTGTTGGGCACTACCAACCAGGGGGCTGTGTGCCACTCATTACCAGGGGGCTGTGGGCTGTGTGGCACTCCCTACCAGGGGTCTTTGCGACACTTCCTACCAGGGGGCTGTGCGGCACTCCCTACAGGCGGCTGTGCAGCACTCCCTATAGGGGGCTGTGCGGGACTCCCTACATGGAGCTGTGCGGCACTCCCTACAGGGGGCTTTGTGGCACTCCCTACAGGGGGCTGTGTGGCGCACTCTACAGGGGGCTGTGTGGCGCTATCTACAAGGGGGCTTTGTGGCGCTATCTACAAGGGGCTGTGTGGCGCTATCTACAAGGGGGCTGTGTGGCGCTACCTACAAGGGGGCTGTCTGGCGCTACCTACAAGGGGGCTGCCAGGCGCTACCCACAAGGGGGCTGTGTGGTTCTACCTACAAGGGGCTGTGTGGTGCTACCCACAAGGGGGCTGTGTGGCGCTGTGCGGCGCTACCTACAAGGGGCTGTATGGCGCTACCTACAAGGGGGCTGTCTGGCGCTACCTACAAGGGGCTGTGTGGTGCTACCCACAAGGGACTGTGTGGCGCTACCTACAAGGGGCTGTGTGGCGCTACCTACAAGGGGCTGTGCGGTGCTACCTACAGGGGGAATCTGTGAGTGTGGGGCTGATGGTCATTTTACTGTGAGCGGTGGGCTGATGGTCATTTTACTGTGAGTGGGGGGCAGATGGTAATTTTACTGTGAGTGGGGGGCAGATTGTCATTTTACTGTAAGTGGGGGGCTGATGGTCTTCAAGTGGTTTCCACCTCTGACCTCCAATTGAAATTAATAGGAGGCAGAAAATACCTGCAGCGCTCGTTTGGAGCTTTTTTTCCTGCGTCTTTTGCATTCGCTTCAACAGCTTAAGAAAAAACACAAAAAAAGGTCACACAACGCTGTCAGCTGCTGAAGGAATTTTGAAGCAGATTTTTTTTGCCTTACAAAACGTGTGTGAACATGCCCTATGAGTGGAGTGCTTGTTCTTAGCCGTTTTCTGTCTTTCTCCAAAAAAAATTGGTAGGGGGGCCCTGAGGAAATTTTGTTTTTCCAGTGCTGCCTCGAGTCCGAAAAGGTTAGGAAACTCTGTACTAGGCTACAGGGTCCCATCATGGAGCAGCTCAGTTCGTCGTGGGAACGGGGCCTAGGTGAGTACAATTTTTGTTTTTGTTTGGGGGCACTGTCTACAAGGGGGAGGTGCGGGGACTGTATGGCACGATCTACAAGGGGGAGGTGGGGGACTGTATGGCACTGTCTACAAGGGGGAGGTGGGGGAGTGTATGGCACTGTCTACAAAGGGGAGGAGTGGGGGGCTGTATGGCACGATCTACAAAAAGGAGGTGGGGGATTATGGCACTGTCTACAGGGAGGCTGTATGGCAAAATCTACAGGGGGCACTATACTGTGTGGGGGCCACTAAGCGGACATTATACTGTGTAGGGGTACTACAGATGGCATAATACTGTGGGAACAATTAGAGGACAAAATAATGTGTCCTTGAAGGGGTTGTAATATATTATATTATTAAATATTATTATTATACTGTATGGGGGCACTAAAGGGGCATTATAATTTTTTTATGGGGCATTTTTTTTTAATGATGCGGTGGGGCGCCGAAAGATCATTTCGCACAGGGCGCCATCTATCCTAGGGCCGGCCCTGATTAACCCCTTACCACAAAAGAACATGCTATTACATCCATATGCGCTCATCTAACCTCTTTAGGATGTTATTTTATATCCTGGTGATTATGCTGGCGCAGAAACTGTGCCCGCACTCACCGTGGTAGCTTGGCTGTCATTGACAGTCACGCTTCCCCTGTAATGGCAGGGATGAGAGAAATCTCAGATCCTCATGTCAATAGTGACTGCGGGCTCTAAGGAGTTTGAAGGAATAGGGCTCCCTCTGTCAGCGCACCATCACTCTTTGATGCAATCCCAGGGTGTCACTGCAGCTCAGGGGCCTAACAAAGATTTGCCATAGGTATGAGGCATGCACAACATACAAATTACCTCCAACTAAACAATAAAGGGCCCTTCATGAACAGACAGCAAAACTTACATATGTACTCAAAAGAAGGATAGAGCGCCTAACAGATATATAAATAATATCTTTATTTTATATATTATCAGATAACAATACTATCAAAAGCACAGTTAAAAATGTATGAGAGAGCAAAAGGGTCAAGATGGAAACAGATTGTCCAAAGACACAGAAAAGTAGAACACCTCAACATCCATAACCAGAATCATGTCCTAGGGCATATGCGTACATACCAGATAATACCAGTTATAACATATCTGGACACAAGTAGTTTGACAAAAAATATTCCTAAGAATAATATGCACAATATGGATGTTGAGGTGTACTACTTTTCTGTGCCTTTGGGCAAACTGTTCCCATCTAGTCCCTCTTATACATTTTTAAATGTACTTTTGATACTATTGTTATTTGATGATATATATATAATAAAGATATTATTTACATATCTGTTGGGCGCTCTATCAATTAATAAAAAAGTACCCCAAAATGGTGCCAATAAAAACTACAACTCATCACGCAAAAAACAAGCCCTTATATAACGTTGAATTTTGTAGTGACAATCGTAACAACCCGTACAATAAAGTTATCACAATATTTATTCTGTAGAATAAACAGTGTAAAACAAAACACAAAAGATCATCCTACCCCTCTAAAAAAAATGTTTGAGGCTTCCTTCACGCACACTGTTTTTGTGTCATTTTTGGGGGGGCTTTTAAAAACGCCATGACTTTCATATGTTTTTTACGACCTTATTTTGGGTGGTGTTTTTTATAGTCACACATTTTTGACATACGTCTCAAGGAATATTTTTTTCTATAGGGAAGCCTATGGAAAAGCACCTGAAAGAAATGCCAAACCAACCCCTTGCTGCAATTTAAAAAAAAAAAAAATGCCACTTAGCCCCAAAAAAAGGCAAAAAAGACAAAAGAGAAAACATTGCACAAAATAAACACACTGTAGTGTGTTCAATATTTCCCTATTGACTGCCAGCTAACATCTGGCCGCAGCATATTTTGCTAACAAAACGCTGCAAAAAACACAAAGAAAAATGGCACAACAATTGTGGCATGTTTCCTAAAAGCACTGTGTATGTAGGCACCCTAAAAGCTAATCAATAAATTATATGTACCTCAAAATGGAATTAGGAAAAACGTTGATACATCGATAAGATGGTGATGGGAAAATAAAAAGTTATGACTCTTGGAATGCTAAAACAAATTGCTCAGTCCTGAAGGCCCAGCTCTGTGGGCTATGATCACATCACACCAAGCTGTGATCCCGCCATTTGCAGAAATCTCTAAATTAATCTAATTCTCCCTTGATAAATCCTTGCTGCTACAGGCTAATTTCGTGATAAAACCGTAGGGACAAATCACTAGCTACTGTTCAGGGCCTGACACCATAGGTAGGATTATGTATCAAGAGGGTGATCGCAATCATAGGCCCTTTTGAGGACTGGTATACTTGGGTAGCAATTTGAAATGTGGCAGGGTCAGCCAGGTTAGAAAAGGTTATTGAAAACTATTGCCATTTTTAGGGCTGGTATACATAATATAATCTAAATATACCGGTACTTTGCTGTTTCCCTTTCCAGGGCTGGTTCATATCGGTAGTTGGCACCTAGAACTATACATAGGTTGTTTTTTTTTCTAACAAAATCACCCGTATAAAATTCCATTATATAGACCTCCATTCTGTTGAGCATTTATAGTGCTTTTAGGATTTGCGTAATATATAATTATTATTGTTTATTTGTAACTATTAAAGATTACTATTTTGAGTACCTATTCCTCAGTGATAGGACAATAAGAGCAGATATTAACAAAAGAGACATGCCTTTGTCAGTATTTCAGGATTCCAGGGAAATAGAAAGAACAATCAGAGAATAGCCATAAAATGTTGGTAATAATACAGTACATTACCAGAATATTATCATTTATACAAGCTCGCAAAGTTGCCTAAATAGAACATTATTTTACAAAATTTGAAGGACAAATCAATCAAAGAAACACAACAAGATTATGCAAGAGACTAAGGCTACATTCACACGAGTGTATCAGATTCACGCGTGTGAAAAACGCATGTGAACCTGGTCCGTGTGTGTGGCGTTATGCATCCGTGTGCTTTGCAAGTGGCATGCGTTATTCACGCACTCGCAAAGCACATCTATTTTGTTTTTCAATTATTTTCAATAGAATTGATGCGCAAATCACGCACCGCAAACGGATATGCATCCGTGTGCGGTGTGTGGTTTTCACGCACCAATTTACTCCAATGGGCGCGTAGCTGCGTGAAAATGCACCAATATAGGACATGCAGTGAGTTTCATGCAGCGAACTCTCTCTGTGTGAAAACTCACGCATTTGTGAACGGCCCCATTGAAACCAATGGGTCCGTGTGCTGCGCGTGATTTCCATGCGCAGCAGACGGACGTTATTCACGTTCGTGTAAATGGGCCCTAACGGACAGGGTAACAGGAGGAAAGGTTTGATTCTGACTGGAGTTACAGAAAGCTTGATCAAAGCAAAGGTTTACGGATGATGATAATCCAGTAAATCTGCCACAAGTTCCACGTTAATTTAAACTGGTCCGTCTTCTTCGATTGTCTACTTTTAGGGGTATCAGAACAGGTAATGTCTCAAAAAGCTGAAGTAGTTTGGGGAGGACAGTCCTTTTAATCACTGAGATGTGACCAAGGAGAGAAAGAGGAAGGGTTTTCCATTTCTCTATATAGAGAAAAAAAACATGATTATAAGGACGTGAACGTAGAATTCAGGTTGACTCCTAAATACCAGAGGGAAGGGGTCTGCCATCGATACGAGAAGTATTTAAGGCTCTCTCGGTAGTCAGGCGGAAAATTCAATGGAAGCGCTTCTGTCTCAATCGTATTCACCATATAGCAAGAAAGCATGCCAAATTCCCATAGAAGGGCATGCAGATTAGGAAGGAAGATATGTAGATGAGGGAGTGTGAATAAAACATCATTAGTAAATAATAAACATTTAAAGTCCTTATCTCTAACCATCACCCCGGGTTAGAACGAATAGCAGCTGTTAACTGTTCTATACAATAATAGAATAAATAAAGGGGGGAACCAGGGGGCATCCCTTTCTAGTGCCTTTTTGGGGGGGGGGGGGATAGGCCGAGTGGAGGTGTAGGGAACTTTAATTGTAGCCGTTGAGAACGAGTAAAGGTTTTTAACAGCTGTGAAAAAGGACCAGTAATCCCATAAGTATTTAATGTACAGAAAATGAAGGGATACAACACCTTGTTAAATAAAATTCAGCAGAGATATTAGTTGAGTAATGCAGGTCTGGCCTCTTTGACCCCCAGCGATCAGCTATTATCAGCTGGGAAAGCGCTCTTGCCATGCAGTTCATGCCAGGTCCGCCAGAGTGGTTCTACATTCTGTGTCATAGAGGTGGTGTCACGATCTGTGGGTATGTGGACCCACTGGGCCGATACACATGACTACAATGTATTCCACTACATTTGCAAACTGGGGGTCCTTCTTTAGATTGGATTTGTAAGCCGGATTGTTTTTTTCAACTGGATTTTATGTTTTCCAACCTTATAATGTACAGATATAATATTTATAATAAGAGCTAAATTCTTCTAGCGAATAAATTCTACTTGTAACCGTGCTCGGTGGAAGTCGTCCTTGCTGTATGTGAAGTCTTTCAGAAAGGTTATACAGTCAGTCTCATAGTTGTAACATCTTGCCATCTCCAACAACATTATCTCATTGGTGGATGCTTTAAGAAGTGCTATCTTCTTAAATGAGATCCAAATTCCAAATTTGAACTTCAGTACTCAGTGGTAGTACAAGTCATTTGGGTGCAAAAGACAAAGTGCACCCTCCCCAGCAAGTGTTCAAAACATTAAAATTTATGTATACATTTAAGCCTCTTCATAGTCTTTACATTTGATAATTAGTACTAATATACATTACTGTATTATACTGTATAAGGTATCTATTCTATTGGACTGTACATTGTATAAGCTATTGTTTCAATTGAGTATACTGAGACCACTACCTAGTGACCCAGTTGTAAATTTCTTTATTAGTCTTTAATTTAGTGGCAAAGACTGGATTTAGTGTCATATTCTCTTCTCAGTCCAGGGTCATTTTTATTGACTTGTGGATTTTCTACTATTACCTCCTGTACTATTAAAAAAACCTAAATGCAATCAGTCAGTCACAGGCTGATCATGTTAAGGTTCAATTCCCCGGTCTTTGACAGAATAAGTCTTCTGAGCGGCTTTCAGATGACAGCATCTTTGTTCCCTATGATCCACAGGAATGCACAACCTTGTATAAGCACTCCTGCCAGGTCTGATTTCGGTGGAGCCGAGTGATGCCCTCCCTCAAGTACAGTAAATTCAACTGCATCCCAAGAGGCTGTTGGATACATCCCCTCATCACTGTGTATAGTATTAGAGCTACTAAGGCCAGTAGAAGTAACTTAATTGAATAGTACAATGCATGTGAATTACAATTTATTATACAGTGCTAATAAGTGAAAGTCTTGAGAGAGTTAAAAAAAAAGTTTGAGTCCAGAATTTATATACTTAGCACATTTGGAAAAAAGCAACGAGGCTCGGTAGAGAATGTTCATATACCTTCCAGCTATCAGGTAAGAGATCATTCTACCTATACGTAGCTTGAATTAACTGTCACATATATTACTTCCTGGAATGAAGAAGGTTCACTTACTATTTGACACCCAGTTGGCATCTCACAAGATGCATAAGCAAAGACACAAAGCTCCAGTGTTTATTGTCTGAATTGATTTTCTGTAAACTCATAGTAATAGAGTGTCTTCAGTAAGAGAGTGGTTAGAAGTAAGGCTCAATCTGATTAAGTGACACCAGAATACCCTCAAAGGCTAAAACTGACTCTATCTGTTCTTACAAATAAGACTAAAACACAATGGGGATATTTATAAATTTTGGCACAGAAAGCAAAAGGTGCGCCATTATCCTGTGCAGTGTGCAGAAATTTCGAATCTGGATAAATCTAAACTCTTTCAATGATAATAGAAAAGCTGTGTGGTTACAAAGGTCACAAAGCCTGTCATCACTGAATGGGGCTCCACTGGCCCTAATGGTCTGGGTACCCGGAGCTTGCAGCCCTGATCTCATACTTTGTGCCTTAAGTGTGTGTGGGGGTCATTGAAGGTACTGCAGAGTACACCATCCTACCTAAGGCCACTTCTGGAGCCATAAACCATGTCAGAAAACCATGTCATTAGCAAACGTTTACTTTCTTAAAGCAAAAATGTAATTATTTTCAGTGCTTATAAATCCTCATGTGCATAAAATGTGTAGTTTGCTGTACAGATAAATTTAGAAGATCTTAATGAAGGGGCTGCTTGGTTCCCTGGTGCCCTGTTCTGGACCTTGCTATTCTTCCCCATCCACCCTCCACTCTTCTTCCTGCTAGGACCAATGAACAGTAAACTGTGACAATACTGTGAAAGGCCCTGGAAGGGCTGTAGTGAAGATCCTCTTTTAACAATATCTTCAGAAACAAATAAATCACTGCCTTAAAGGCTATGTACACCTTTGAACCATTTTTTTTAATAAGTCAATGTTTTTAGTGATTTCAAGCAATTTTTAAATTGTTTTTTTTAAAACTTTTTAAGATACAGCTGATCATTATTAGCTGGATCCTGCATGTCAGAGAAACGCAGGACCAGCTTTCAGCCAAACCGTCAGTTCATGTGAACTGGCGAAATCAACTTTGAAGAAATGATACAGCTTTTATGTATACAGGATACATAGAAGCTGTATCTTAAAAAGTTAAAATAAATTTACATTTTAATTAAAGTTGATTTAAAAGTTGCATTAAATCACAAAAAAACATTGGTTTATGTAAAAAAAAATAGTGGTTCAAATGTTTACACAGCCTTTAAGCAGATTTATTCAGATGCTGTTACAAAAACACAGGTTTTATGTATAATTTTAAACATCCAAACAAGCAAACATATTTATTTTTACTATATACCTTTTGGCACGTATCCTGATTTTTTTCTTAGTCACTGGATTTCCACTCTAAACTTGCCTACAGTGTTGCTTTTAACATAAAAAAATATATTTTTTCTAGTTTGTCTTTTTATCATATGTGGTGTTCCTGACTGAGGCAAAGTGGGTGACTATTTTGTGGGTACCCATTAAGAGCCACAAAAATACCCTTTACAAAGTTGTGATCTGAAAAATCAAGTAAAAAATCAATATGTTGGATTGTGTAAATCGTTCTCTGTAATGTTGGTTTCCGATACAAACTTGTTTGAAATGGTCAGCTCACAATGCATAGGAATCACACATAGTGTTAAATCTCACTGTGACAGAACATCTTGAGGTCTATACATTAAAATACGTGCAAATCAAACCCGTAAGATGGAAAAAAAATATAAAAGATGGAAAAAAAAGTCTATACAACAACATCAAGAAAAAAACAAAACAAACATAACAAAGAACGTTCAGACAGATGGCAAATTATTGAATGTAAATTCTTTCTCAGTCCAGATGTTTAAGTAGTGGAAGTTCTGTCATTTAGAATATTTCCATCACCATTATCCAGTCGTCAGATCGTCATCAGCATGTGCACTAAGTGCAGTCATGTATCACATATCACACACACATCTCCACTCACACGCATAAAAGCAAATGCACACATTTCAATAATAGAGCGAGTAATTCATTCAGCCCTGGAGGATGGAGTATAATTCTTCACATGCACCTAGCACAAAGTAAGCATTCAATTAACCCTGATTTTATATGTTAGTTTATTATATCCTTATAATCACATCCTCTCTCCTCGTGTACATTATAACAAAGATCCACTTTTATCTTTTGAATTAGTCTGTTATGTAATTGTTATCTTGTATGCAGCACATTATTGACTGGATATTATAGTTCTTTAGATTTCCTCTTTACATATGTCACTGGTAACAGTACACACTACAACTACTCTGGATATGTCTATTTTACTAAAACCTAAAGAAAAACGTAAAGTCACGTCAAAAAAAGAACTGATCAAAAAAACTACACAATAAAATGTAACTTTTACTAACAAATTGTTTATGTTTCCTGTCCTTCAAATTATACTTGAATTTCTCCATATTACTTTGCAATTCTAGTTCTTTTTTTTATACCAAACTCAGCCTTGCTTTTTAATTTTTGGGGCGACATCAATGGTCCCCTGTAGGTTTTTGGTGGAAGATTCTAGAGTTTTTTGTTCCTACTCCAGTAAAATGCACATAAAGCAAATGGAGCTAGATGTCGCATCCTGTTCCCACTTTTGCATAAGTTGTGGGGTTCTGGACATATTTGCAGGCGAAATCCCAATCCTCAAGCCTTTTGGAACTACAGTATATTGTTGTTAATATAATTTTTAAGGGACTTAGTTTCCCACCATGATTTTATATTGTCTTTGTACTTTTTTTTTCAGTTTCTGTGTAAGGGAGGGGATGTCTTTGTTCACCTGCATGAATTCTTTGTCAGAAAAAACGTCCCTTGCCTCCTCCGACCATTTTTCTACATCAATAGTTGTAGTTAAAAAGCTTGCCATAATCAACAAACAGAGGCCCTAAAAGAATATTGTAGAATAGCACGAGGCTTCTCTTCAAGCAATGGAGTCAAAAAGTTTTCACAGAGCCAAACAAATGTAACAGTAGTAGGCTAGATAATAGCCAGCGGTTATATAAAAAAAAAATGTAAAGTCACAGAAAAAAACGACTGTTAAAAAAAAACTACATATTAAATGTAACTTTACTTCATATTTGTAATGTCGGGGTAGGGAAACAGACAAGTGAGCCCTAATCTACCCGCCACTCAGTCCCTGCCTACTTGCAACGACCCGCCCTAGGCGACGGGGTACAACTGGGCGACGGTCCCTACACTCAATAGGTGCACGACAGACAAGGGTAAAAAGAAGCCAGGGAAATGTGGAAGTTGCCGACGGGGACACCGTGAGCAACAAGCGAAGTGAACGAGCCGAGTCAAACCAGGAGATGAGCGAGGTACAAAAGCGCAGAGCAGAAGAGTGGTCAGTAAAGCCAAGGTCAATCACAAGCAGAGGATCAGTAGTTCAAGAAGCTGCAGCAGGGCCAGGAAACCAGCAGAGAAGAATCACAAGCAAAGTAGTAACAGGAAAGGCAGGTATAAATAGACAGAGGGCGGGAGCTAGCTCCGTCTGGCCAGGCTGTGATAGGCTCTCCCACTCCTAAGCCTGCCATCCTGGGTGGTGGAAGATGGAGTCAGTCTCACAGTCATAGAAGCAGGTGCAGACTGATTACCAATGGGCGTCGACACAGAAGTTGTGTCTGGCAGATCCTCTAGGCTGGGTTCACACGAGCACATTAACGTCCGTAATGGACGGACGTATTTCGGCCGGAAGTCCCGGACCGAACTCAGTGCAGGGAGCTGGGCTCCTAGCATCATAGTTATGTACGATGCTAGGAGTCCCTGCCTCTCTGCAGGACAACTGTCCCGTACTGTAATCATGTTTTCAGTACGGGACAGTAGTTCCACGGAGAGGCAGGGACTCCTAGCGTCGTACATAACTAGTTCGGTCCGGGACTTCCGGCCGAAATACGTCCGTCCATTACGGACGTTAATGTGCTCGTGTGAACCCAGCCTAACAGTATTGATAAAAAAAGGAGGTAGTCCTTTAAAAAAAAAAAAAAGGGTAGAGTTGCTCTGTTTAGGCAGCGTGACCTGGTAGGATTTAACAGGGTCAGTGTGTTTTTCCCTATAGCATTTTTTTGACCCATCCTTTTTTTTTTTTTTTTTTCTTAAGAACAACCTCCTTTTTTATCAATCTGAAGTAAAAGGGCCCCAATCCAGCTTGACCATCATCAGTCAGTGAAAAAGTACACAAAAGGCTTATGATTATTTTTATTTTGTCTGCTGCATTGTTCCCATCTTTACTTTGTCTTACAGTGAACTGAATTCAATTCTCCACTCTCCCTTTCCACTTCATCTCTGAGTGAAGGTGGTGCCCCCCTGGGCCACGCAGCAGTTGCAATGATGACTACACTGGCAGTTACACTCGTGGTATTAGGATTGCAAACATCTTGAAGAGGATCTGTCACCAGTTTATTAATTCCCTATCTCCTAACTAATCTTATAGGCGCTTTGCTGCTGATAACTACAGTGTGAGTTGTTTTTCGAAAATGTTTATTATTTGCAAAGTTATGTTCATTTTCCTAAATATGCTAATGTGGCTATAACAGCCAAATAGGAGGTGACTCTTTCTTTTCACTCTGGGCTGTGTAATGTTTTTTGTATCACGCTATCCAATCAGCATACAGCTTCTCCCCCTTCCCTGCCCAGTAACACAGTGCGATCATATAGTATACAGCTTCCATTCCCGACTGTGTATTCAACTGGCGATATCTTCGGTTGTGTCACAGCTAGAACTGCGATCCTGGTGTCATATGAAAGATTAGATCGGAACCGCTGTTCTAGGTCGTCCACAGCCCAAGATATGGCTATTTGAAGTGATCCCCCTTCCTTCCAGCCTCAGTCTTTCACACTGTGTGAAGCAGCTTCATGCTGATAGGACAGCGTCAGAGGCTGTGGGATAGCTTCACCTCAGGAGAGTCGTTGGTGCTGACACCCACTTGTTAAATAAAGGCTCATTTACATATTTGAAACTTTTAAACGTTTTGGGACACAATTTTCACTAGCATTATCAATGTAACAGCGCCCATTAGATTAGCTGGGAGATAGGGCATTACTAAACTAGTGACAGATCCTCTTTAATTAGGCCTCATTCACACGGCAGGTTTTCCCGGCCGGGTGCTGGCCGTTCATAAATCGGCCGGCACCCGGCTGCATTAGGAATAATAGACCCCTAATGGGGCTATTCACACGGAAACCGGCGGTCAAAAAATAGGGCATGCTCTATCTTCGGCCGGGTGCCCGGCCGCCCGGCTCCCATAGAAGTCTATGGGGCCGGGTAATACACGGCCATCACCGGGATGTGTCTCGAGTGATGGCCGGGTTTTCCGGCGCTTGCGCTCTATCTCCTCCTCCTCACAGCGCAGAGTGCATGTGAGGAGGAGGAGTTGATGCCATTCGGACGAATGGCATTGCTGTACACTGTGTGGCAGGGCCGGGGTGTACAGCAGGTGGAAGGGAGCGCTGCGCTGCCTCCCTTCCCCTGCTTGTTTTAAAAGCGTCCTAGCCCGGCGACACCTTCGATGGCGCCGCTAGCAGCTGCTGCTGCTGCGGCTGCTACTATTGCAGCGACGCCACTATAGCAGAGCATGGAGGTATCTCCCCGCTCTGCTATATGCTAGCCGCACTTTAGCTCCTTGAAGGAGCGGAATCCCCGTGTTTTCGGGGATTCCGCTCCTGGAAAGAGCGCTTGATGTCTCTGTCCATATCTGGGCAGTGACATCAGGGGAAACTCCCTTCAGGAGTTGCCGCTGATGTCACTGTCCAGATCTGCCCGGCCCGGCACGGATGCAAAACTTAATGCAAACCGGCCGGGCAAAATGGCCGATTTTACCGGCCGACACTCGGGCTCGGGAACGACCCGGTCGTGTGAATCCCGCCTTAGATGTTGTCTCTGTATATGTGTTTAGTTACACAGATCTACCCTTAAATGTTAGGTACAAATGCAAAAATTAATGGCTACATTTCAGCATTGTTTGTATTATATATTTTGCTACCCTTGAGCTTGCTTAACTGCATGATAAATTCTTCCTTCTGTACACTTATTATGTTTCTTTTCTTAGTTTTATAGAATGAATACTGTATAATAATAATTGCCCCTAAATTTGTCTATACAGAAATTTCTCTTTAAAATGTATTTTTGCAGATAACAGGTCACATTTGTTAATAAGATGAGGCGTCTAATTTTATTTTCATTATAGGAGTCCATACATTAGGAACAAAATGGACTGCATTTGAAATAAGTGTTATATATCTATGTGCAGCCCTCCTATATATCACAATTGACAGTCACATAAAGCTTTGAACTCTTTTATGGCTTCACCATAATACATAATAAATTAATATCTACGAGTTCAATTAACCTGAACATTTCTTTATATAATTATTCCCTTTGTTGCTTTAACTCCCAGTTCAATAGCCGACTTTTTATGTTTCCAAGAAAACCCTAGTAGATTAAAGGAACAATTTTCATACTTAGATGAGTGTTTCTCTTTAAAATATTTTTTTTCGTTCAGGGAAGGCTAGGATTAAGACATCCTTTCAAAATAAAACACTTGCCCAGAGAATCAGTTTTTATTCTCCTTTTAATATGACAAATAGTGTGGCATGTGGCATTTGGTCCAGTGGAAATAATATACAAATCACACACTTTATTAAAAAAATTTATGTCAAATATCACTTAATTTATATGCATTTATATCATTTCATATTATAAAATGTAAGAATATATATCTTAGTATTGCTGTGTGCTTTCTTTTATATCATGTTAGGAGGCAAAACTGATTCATTTTGTAATGTCCAGTGCAGGGTCTGAGGGGGGTAATTCATAACATAGGAGTTCTCTCTTAGATGTTCTTTCCCTATGTCATGCACTGCCCCTTCATGCCTGCAGTAGGCAATAAAACAGAATATCAGTTTTGCTCAGTGTTCTTTTAAAGATCATTTCCAATACAAATGCATTTATTAGTAAATCAGAAGTTGTTGTGATAGCCAAAGTTTAGTAACTATGGTTTTAATTTACAGAGAATTAAACATTTTTGTGTTTTCACGAAAATGACAGGAAGTACAGAATTATTGGTTGTTACTTTTGAATGAGCTTTTCAGCAATGATGTAAAAACTGTCAAAAAAGATTCAATATGCTGACAAAATGTTGCTTGCAAATTTCTGAGAAATTAATTCAGGTGACAACAACAACTATGGCTGCATTTCTTGGCCGCCACAATAAAAATTACAATATCTCTGTAATTATGTAAGTAATAAACCATAATTACCAAACTTTGGCTTATGATTTACTAATATACACAATTTTTGGATGAAAATCTTCCTTAACCGGTTAAGGACCAGGCTGTTTTACAGCTAAATGACCAGAGAAAATGTCACAATTTTGCTATGCGCTTCTTTAGATGATTATAACTCTGCAGGCGAATAAAGTTCATCTTTGAATTCTACACTCTTATTAAAGGACAGGTAGGGCTTTGTTTTAATGGCATTTGTCAGTATACATCAGTTGTTTTTTTTTTTTCTAAAGTGGGCAAAATTGGAAAGAAATGCAAGAATTTAGCAAATGCGTCAGTTTATGCCAGCATTTTTCATACACAGTATAGACCACAGACAAAATGAATCTCCTTTAGTGTTCTGACACTTCTCCCGTGCATGGGGATACCAAATATGTGTGCTTTATTCACTGTGTAGGCATATGCCAGGGCTTGGCATAAAGGGTGGCATTTTAGGCCTTTTCGGTCCAGGAATTCTGCACTTGGTTTTATAGCAGCATACTGTTTTCTGGGGGGGCCTAGTGCTGCTGAAATATTAGAAACACCCAATAAATTACTTCATTCACACAAGTAGACCCCACAAGGTTTTCTTCAAGGGGTTTATCATATTTTTAGACAGTCCAGTTTTCTTCTGAAAGTTTCTTGAATAAGATGGAACAAAATAAAATTAGTATTTTTGTGGCAAATGCATTCGTTTACATGAGCATTTTTCACACACGGTATAGACCACGGACAAAATGTATCTCCTTTTACGTCCTGCCACTTCTGCCGTGCATGGGGATACCAAATATGTGTGCCTTATTTATCACATAGAGATGTAGGAGGGCTTACGATAGAAGAAGCTTATTTCACAAATCGCCTTTTTTCAAAGCTGGTTTTACAAAACTCAACAGAGTTTCTATAACACTTCCAAAATATCTGCTCTTGAAGCAGAGATCCCCAAATATTCATCTAGGGTTATAATGGGAATTTATTTATTTTTGTTTCCTAAAATAAGAAATTGCAGGTTTATGCAAATGGAGCTCTCCAGCAGATGAACTTTAGAAAATATGCAAACATGACATCCACCCCCCCCCCACCCATTCCCTCCCTCACGCTTGGAGTAAAATCCGGGGGAAACTAAAAATGTAATATAGGGCAAAAATATTTTCAACTAATTAACTAAAATCTAATAATTCAGAACAGTGTGGTATTTTTTAAAACATGGGTGAATGCACAGGCCTGGTTGTGAGGGACATGAGGGACAGAAATATTGGGAATCAGAGGCTGCATTATCTCCCTCTCGATCTTACTGCTGGTGGAAAGATCAGGGGGGTATCCAGGAACATTTATTGAGCGGTCCCGCCCTTCATAAATTCTGAAGGTGGTGGTATATCCTGACCCGCTTTCACACAATTTATAAAGCTTAATGCCATATCTTGCCCTTTTGGAAGGTAGATATTGGCGAAAGCTAAGTCTTCCATGGAAGTTGAGGAGGGATTTGTCCACGCTTACATTCTGCACAGTGGTGTAAAGTTGCAGAAATAAATGAAAGAGGAAATTTATTAGCGGTCTTATTTTGAACAACCGATCACGGTTTGCATCGGTACTTGGGGGGGCCTGTGCGTTGTCATTGAAGTGGAGGAACCTCATTATTGTTTCATAACAAGACCTGGGCATTACTGCAAAATACACTGGGGTGACTTGGGCGGGTCTTGTTGACCAGTAAGACTTAATGGAGGGCTTTTTTACAATACCCATATTGAGGGTAAGCCCCAGAATTTTTTTAATTCTGGCAAATAGGTGGACTTCCAATCTCTGGCATGGGGGGATGAAGGTTTCTGCCTTATATACTGAGTGACATATAAATTGGTATCGTGGACGATCATATTTAGTAGGTCTTCAGTAATAAATAAACTGAAGTAATCAATTTGGACAAAATTTGCATTGTCCACAGTTATGCCAAGAGTTGCAGTAAATCCGTGAATTCTAGGCCCAAAATATGGAGCAGGTGCCCATATGAGAGCTTGAACTGGAGGGACCGGGCTGTACTTTGCTACAGCGTTATTAGGCCCTGCGCTTCCATGTACTGCAGTTTCAACTGCATCAGGGTTAACGTCCCCTGAAGTGGAACCTGAAATGACGCTAACATTGTCACTGCCTAAAACAGGTTCCATTTCTGACACCATATCTGATGCGGTCTCAGACTCAGACCACAGCATGGCGTATGACTCCTCAGTGATAAACAACTTTCCTGCTATAATGTAACTAACACTAACTAAACCAACAATAATTTTTTAGAACAGATTATATATATATATATCTATATATATAGATATATATATAGATAGATAGATGTATCTATATCCATATGCACAAACTAACTGATATATATATAATATATATTTATTTATATAATTATATATGATCGAACAGACTATCTACACTTCCGCTAACAAAAAAAATAAAGCGCTATTGATATATATGTTATATAAATATGTGGAGATATATATATATTCCCTACCTGCCTATTCTAATATTGTAGTTTAGATATAGAGGTAGATAGATGGATAGATTGTATAGATAGATAGAAATCTATCTATACAGAGAATGTATTGGTGTGTAACACTGTGTATTTTTTTTGTAACAATTCTTCTGGCAGCAAAAAGAGAAGAAAAGAGGCAGGAGATTTGCTGCCAGAAATATCAAAATAAAAACAAATGTGATCGCTGTGATGGGTTTTCACAGCAAGCACATGTTCAGGGACCAACAAATTGATACTCTACCCAGTGCCCAGGGCTGTTAGCAATAGCCAGGGCACAAGGCTGTATGCACGTAATCTCGGGTGCACACTCTCTGAAGTGCCGCCGTAATTAGTCTATACGGCGGACTTCAGAAACCCTGACCGCTGACCGTAAAAACACAGCCAGCGGTCGGGATCCTGTTAAATTCTATGAGCATCTAACTAGGAGCACTTGTTTTTATAGACCCAGCCCATTCCTGTATTATATGGTTGGCCATTCATTTGAATGGCTGGCATGTAAAACGATATATCTCTTGCAGCAGCCACTGCAGGAGAAATGTTTAACCTGGCGATAAAAGCTAATCGCTTGTGCTTTCTGAAGCAACCCCTTTAACTGGAAACTTTGGTAGTTTTTATGTCTCAATTTTATGGCATAGATACTGTATGTGTTAGAAAAAATTCACATGCACATATGACATATATATGTAAAAGTTATCACATATAGCAAATATGTTTTTTTTTATTGTAGGTGTGGTGTAAAACAGCTGCATTCTTGTGCCTCTTGCATAAACTGTGTATTACATTTTGTAGAACGGAAAACTGTCAGCCATCTAGTGAAGCTCTAACCATCTGTATATTGAAGGGTTTTTAACTGACTTTGTAAGATATGCATCAAATGTCTTACCATTGCAGGCTGAAAGAGTCAGACATACCTGACATTTTAGCCCTACATTTAGCATCTACAACAGGAAGGTCCCGATGTTCACGCTAAAAATGTCCATAGGGCTCCATTAGCCTGACATATGGCAATAGAGTGTCCATTTGGCCTCCGTCGAGCTTGTATATGTCGGTATATCTTTTTTTTGAGGATGAAATAATGTAGTAGAGTATGCTATTGCATCCTGAGGGTGTCCGCGCAGTATACGTTTTTAAACATGGGAGCCTATGTGTGATGGATGCCACTGTATGGAATTTGTCAAAGGTATACGTAAAAAGTATACCTCAGGGTCGAAGTCCCTGGAAAGAGCACCGGTTAATTATCAGCACGGGGATTCCGGTTCAAGGGAAGCCCCTGACATCAATGTCCAGAATGTCAGTACTGCGTAGTATGTGCTACAGAGACTATTCCATTTACAGAAACTTCCACACTGGTTATAGGCCCTGAAGCTCACTTTCATCGTTTTTTTTTTGTTAGATCATTGCTTCCCATTACTTGCAAATTCAGGAGTAATGGATATCTTTATATGTATACTTCATAACTTGAAGAAATTTTCGGGTTCATTTGTAACATCCATCTCAAAAGAGAAACTGTAAGAATAACTGGTATCTGATAATCACTTAAAAGTTTTACATTTGGAATGTAAATCTGTTTACTGATAGAATAGATGGAATATTTATTGACAGTCTGCTATAAAAAGGACCCCTAAATTCCACCCCCTTCCCTATGTATATTTTCAACAGACTGTCAAAAGATAGAAAGAGAGCCTTGTGCTGCTGATGGGACTAAGGGAAAATAGATTCACATTCCAAAATGAAAACTTCCCTTCCGTCCCTTACAGCAGAACAATAAAGGGAATGTAGCAAGTATAATGGGGACCACCTGCACTGATCTTAAAGTTGAGCTGCCAAAAGAAGTCTCCTCTGAAATTCTCTCAAAAAAGTTTACAGTGCGCTATAAAAGTGTTTGGAGTGGACCACGAAACTACACTACAAATCTGCTCCACAGATACTTTGGAGACTTCATCTATTGAGGTTGAGAGAGCCCTAGTAGAATGAGCTCTTAAGTATGAAGAAGAATCCAATCCTGATGCTAAGTAAGAAATAAAGATTGATTACTTGGTCCAGTGAAAGATCGAGTTCTTGAAGGCCTTATACCCCTTGTTGGGACATGAAAATAAAACGAAAAGATTTTGTTTTTTCTAAAACACAGCTGTCTTACCCAGATTTATGAGAAGACAATGGGCCAAGGACAGGGAGTCCCAATGAATCTGTTCCAATATCTGCAAGATATCACCTGGTTAATATTAGCAAAGGATGGTACTTTGGGCCTAAAAGATGGAAGGAACCTAAATATAACTTTTATCAGGGTGGAACACAATGTAAGGTTCTGAAGAGTCAAGGGCCTGAAGTTCACTCACTTCATTTGCAGTTGTGACTGCTAAAAGGAAAGTTATCTTCAAAGAGAGATAAGTCAGAGAACACTTCTCCTAAGTCTCAAAAAGTGGTATAGACCAAGATCCCAATAAGAGACTGGCTGTAGAACTTTGTTTCTAAGTCTGGAGACTGCTCTAATAGACCTTCTTTTAAGATCCTGGGCATAACAGATGCCAAAGGAGGTGGACAATGCTGCATTCTGGACTTTGAGGTTAGATGAACCAAGACCAATTTCAAAGCCCTGATAAATGAATTCCAGAAGTATACTGGCAGATGGAGAGGTGGTGAATAGATCCCGAGCTCTACACCAATATATGAAGATAGATCTAATCCTGTAGTAGATCTCATTGGTAGCAGATCCTATAAATAGTAGGGTCTGCTACTAATAACAGATCCCTGGGATCTCAAAAGGGGGCTATAAACCTCCATGCTGTCCGCTTCATACTGAGGAGGTTGTGACACTTCTGGCTGCCCTGTGACACCAGGTCGAGCCTAGGGGGAATACCCAAAATTGACCCTGACTCTTGCGCACGAGCTGAGAGAACTAAACTCTCTTGGGCTAAAAAGGAATTATTGCAATGACAGATGTCTGATCTGTGCTTTGGACAGCACCTTCTGAATCATTGCTTTCAGAGGAAAGACATTAGCTAGAGGAAAATCCTGTGGAATTCACATAGAATCCACTGCTAGAGGATTGTCTTCTCTATAGAGGGAGCAAAAGAATGGAAGCTTGACATTACTTCTAGTTGCCATGAGATTCCATGCTGCCATGAGGTATTCCCCGCTTTTCCTTGATCTCATGAAAGATTTCAGTATTCAGAGACCATTTACATGGTACTGTTAAATCTCTGCTTAATCTGTCAGAAAAAAATGTTCACGTTTCCTGGTATGTGGACTGCAGATACTCAGGTTACTCAGATGAGACTCTGCCAGACAAATAATTAGTCTGGCCTCCTACATTAGAGAAGATCTTGTACCCCTTGTCTGTTTATATCAGATGCAGTGGTGGTAGTCTTTTTCAAGAGTCTGCCAGACTGCCCAGAGCTCCCTGAGATTGTAGGGCCCTGAGCTCTCCAGGGAAGACCAGGGAAGCTTGTACTGTTAGGTTGTTCAGATAGGCTCTCAAGCCTAGCTGGGAGACATATGTTGTTACTGCGTGTACTGTGGAGGCTGCCATTTTACAGATTAGAAAAAGGATCACATGACCTCAGGCATAATACCTTGCAGGAAGCCTTCCCAAAATGCACATGAGTTATCCCAACTTCTAGCACAGTTGCTCATAAGGGGTATAGGTGGTTGACATTACAAATGCTGGCTTAGCATTAGAAAACTTGAAAGGGGTTGGATATAGTCCTAGAAGACATCAGAAATTCAGGCACAAATTTCTCATGCCAATCAAGGCACTTGCCATTCGCAGAAAAATTTATTCAGACCGATTTAAATCGGACAGCCATTTTGATTGCTCAACTCTAGCGACAAGTCCTGTTTAGTCTCATGTCATAACGAAACCATGGAATTGCCTCTCTAGAGGAACTCATCAACCCCAGCATCCTGCATATTGATCTTACAAAAACCTTCTTGGTCGTCTGGAGAAAGGTAATCCCCTGCTGGATCCTCTGCTTCGGAGAGAGGTAATGAGAAGTATTAGACTCCTTGGAATTTATTGTAAAGCCCAGGTACTGAATGGGCGTAGATGGAATTATTATGGATTTCTCCCAATTTATTATTCACCCTAAATCCCTCAGGTGCCTTATGTATATCACTTTGGAGGATTTCTTCTGACCTGGCTAGGAAAGGCAGCCATTTGTCTAGATAAAGGACTACAGGGATCCCTCTTAACATTAGGGCTGCTAGCACCGATGCTATGATCTTTGTAAATACAAATGGGGCTGATGAGGTGCTAAAGAGATGGGTGGTAAACTGGAAGTGTCTTATTGGCTCTTCGACAAAAACAAACACACAGCGGTACCTGGAGATGGGGAGCAATGGGCACATGAAGGTAGGTTTCCTTGAGGTTGAAGGATACCATTATAACTCTCACCTGTAAAAGAGAACTACGGAAAAAATGGTCTCCATTCTAAAGTGCTTTCTTGCAAGAAATGTGTTTAGATACCTCAGATCTATGATCATACTCCAATCTCCTGATGGTTTGGGAATAAGGAGCATATTTGAATAAATTCCTAACCCTCTTTTATTGAGGAGGGACCTCTACCACAACATTCATCTGGATGAGTTGTAGGATAGAGCTGTAGGCGGCTAAAAAAAAAAAAGACAGCCTCCCATAACAAAAATGGTGCCCTCAACTTCATCACTCCACTGCCCATATGCAATATGGAAGCACATGTGCAGAAGCACTAGGAAGACACCAAGCTCCAAAAGCAAAAGATGGGCACAAAAGACACAGAAAACAGTAATCTAAGGGTATGTGCACACGATAACTGCAATTACGTCTGAAATTACGGAGCTGTTTTCAGGAGAAAACAGCTCCTGAATTTCAAACGTAAATGCATGTACTGGCGTTTTTCGACGCGTCTTTTACGGACGTAATTTGGAGTTGTTCTTCATTGAAGTCAATGAAAAACGGCTCCAATTACGTCCCAAGAAGTGTCCTGCACTTCTTTGACGAGGCTGTTAATTTAAGCGCCGTATTTTGACAGCGACGCGTAAAATTACAGGTCGTCGGCACAGTACATGGTAAGACCCATTGAAAGTAATGGGCAGATGTTTGCCGACGTATTGGAGGCGTTTTTTCAGACGTAATTCGAGGCGAAAAACGCCTCCAATACATCTGAAAATAGGTCGTGTGAACCCAGCCTAAAGGTTAGGGATACTTCCTTAATCCTGGAGAAACATCAGGATAACAGAATCTAGCCAACAAAATAAAAGAGAGATAGTCCGTTGATGCCAGCAGTCCTATCAACAGGAGGACAGAAAAAAAACACAACGGGGGAGTTCAGGGGCCCCTGTTATAGAATTATATGACTAAACTTTCCCTATCAGCCTGCACAGCGGAGAATTTCCCATCATTGTGCTGCAGTAAGAGATGGAAGGCGAATAAATGTTTTTTCTATCTGTTTTAAGTAGAAATGAGCAAATTATTTAGCCTGATAAGTGGTTTTCCTATTTGTAAATTGGGTTGTGATTCGCTGCCGGTTAGGATTCTAATAGTTACTTAGCAATTACCTGTTTTATTTCTTCTATTTTAAGACCCTGGATCAGTCAGTCAGATTAATTTAATCCAATCCATCCATCAAATGACTTTTACGAACCATCGCTGTCAATGACTGATTGTTCTTGAGTAGCTGTTTATGTGATTAGCCTGTTATAGCAGTTCATTTAGATAGGTTTATATACACATATAAAGTGAAATACATTGGCATGACAGCGAATAAACTATGGGACTGTATACAGCACACAGAATGTACATATTAATGTTAGTAAATTAACACTTACATACAAAATCCGAAATTGCTTTATTGGGCTATTTTGTAGTTCCTTTAAATTTTTATCTGGCATTCCCAAAATGCCCCATACTCCCAGAGCAATTACTTTTCAGTCATTTATAAGTTATAATTAGTGCAAGCATTGACTAAATAAGACTGTATTAAAGTGATGCTCTATGTTTGTAGCCACATATTAATATTATAGTGTATTATGTTATATTGTATTATATGTTATGATATATTTCTATATGCAAATTTTACAAGAAGGAGCAGTTTGGGTAATAGAGGAAAGTAGCACAAGTAAAGTCCACCTGATGCTATGAGCAGAATACAGTTACTAATGTATAGCCCCAGGAAATGTATTTTCCTTCCTTCTGCTTTCCTCTATACCACCTTACTTATACTCCATCCTACTCATAAAGAGATCCATCTAGGAAATATTTATTTTTAGGACTATGTCGCTGTTTCTTTCTTTTTTTTTTGTGGGATGAGGTGTAGATTTTATAGGCCTTTTTATAGATTAGTTTCATATATATGATTTTTTATTATGTAGTTCACCTTAAATGATGTGAAAAGACTATTGTATGACATTACATTACATTACATTACTACCTGTCCATATACAATAGACAGGCAATCTGCTAGAGTATATCTAGGTATGCTCTAGCAAGCAGGACAGATTTGGGGGCACCCATTTGAAAGTGTACGATTGGAATGCATTGCAGAAATCATGGTGCTGAGAGGGTTAACTGGCCAGGATCAGAGATATCTTCAATCCTGGTTATTCCCGCAGGAGAGTGGCACTATCACATACATGTATGTGGGTATGGGCAATCTCCCCCAACAGACACACATAAATGTATGTGATACAACGGGATGAGGTTAAAGTGGATCTAAAGTGGAGTAAGACTGGGTTCACACCGAGTTTTTTGCAGGCGGAAAATCTGCATCAAAATTCCGTTTGGAAAATGCAGTTTTTCGCTGCGTTTTTGGCCCACCGCCATTGAGCGCAGCAGGCAAAAGACGCAGTCAAATACGCTTTCTCTGCCTCCCATTGATGTCAATGGGAGGTCAGAGGCGTAAACGGCCGAAGATAGGGCATGTCCCTTCTTTTTCCCGCGAGCCGTTTTTTCCGTTCATGAGAAAAAACGCCTCCGCCTCCCATTGAAATCAATGGGAGGCATTTTCGGTAGTTTTTTGGCGCGTTTTCCTATGCGGTTTCCGTGTCAAAAAACTCTGTGTGAACTGACCCTAACAGATTGTGTTCCCTGAGGGTATGTTCACACACAAACTCAAAAACGTCTGAAAATATGGAGCTGTTTTCAAGGGAAAACAGCTCCTGATTTTCAGACTTTTTTAAGCCATTCGCGATTTTCGCTGCTTTTTTCGCTGCGTTTTTTACGGCCAAAAACGTCTCAAGAAGTGCCACGTGCTTCTTTTTCTCGGCCGTTTTTCAAAATGGGCACGTAAAAAAATAGCTCATCGGAACAGAAGCAGATGTTTGGAGGCATTCTGCTCCCGATAGCACTCTACATTAATTTTAACTGGCTGGCGACAAAAGACGAGTCTGCTCATCATGAGTGATAGGACGATGCCGCATCAGGACGAGCATACTAGTCCTGCTGATAACATGGGCACAGCAAGAGTGCCTGTGCAATCAGGAGCTGGGCAATGGCTGTATTACACAGCCAAAGCTCCGCTCTAACGACGGACATCATAGAAACCTTTGATCTCCGCAGTTAAACCTTTGAATCCCTACCAATAGAGGCCTATATCGAAATTAAAAATCCCCCTATGGGAGAAAAAAAAGTTAAGTTAATAAAAATTAAGTTAAATAAGAAAAAAAAAACTGTAAAAAAAAAAAATGCACATTTATATTTACATTAAATAAACTAAATTAAATAAAAGTCAATCCTAAAACAAAATAATACTTACATATTTGGTATCGTCACGAACATAACAACATTCACAATAAATTTGTTGCGTAATTTTTGATGAACTGTATATGCTGTAAAAAAATAAATAAATAGAATCTGCAGCAGAACTGCCTTTTTCAGCATTTTTGACAAAATAAAAATTTCTATAAATGAAACGCTAATGTATATGTAGCGAAAAATGGCACGACTCGACCCACAAAAACACAAGCACTTACACAAGCAGCAGGCTACTTCTAAGCCTGTTTGAAGAGGATTACACATACAGTACAGTCTGAAATATTCAGTCTGCAATCATCCTTTGAGTGCAGAAACCAACATGTCTAATAATAGTGTACCCAATTTGATGGTTTGTTGTTATGGAGAACAAATGTTAAGCTAGTAAGCCAATAAAATTACATGTCTTCATTATGTAGCATTAGCTATATTGCAGTCAATATATAATATCTGCTATAATTGATAGCATATCTTCTTATATTTTTGCTATTTTCACTTGTGTTTGTTGTTAGTGGTAGAACTACTGCTTTAGCAGCTACCACAGGGCTCGCATTCTCAGGGTGGCCATTTCTTTACGGCACACAACACCACGACTACTTACTGTGGCACGGCATAGAGCCAATGATTCTCTACCCCACCACTTACTCTGGTAAGCCACAGGCTGATTTGGGCCTGTGGTCTACTAGAGCTTGGCTAGATGCTGAGGGCGTCATCATGACGTGACTGCGCAAACAGCTCAATGATGTCACTGTCTCGCCTGCGCCTACGGCGAGTGGAAACTACCATTGTCCCCTTGGGAACTTACTGTTTATGGCTTAAAGGGAGCACTATCACTGTTTGTGGGGCACTATTACTGTGTGGAGTACAAATGAGGGGTACTTTTTCTGTTAGTGGCCTAAAGGTGGCATTATTACCGTCTGGGGAACTAAGGATGTGGAGTTTGTGATAAGGGTTTTGAAAAGGTGAGGAGTGTTCTGGAAAATCAAACAGTCAAAGATTGTGTGTGGAATTCTGCAGAGAAATGTTATGTCTGGAAGACATATTCAAGGCTGTCTGGGCTAGATGAAGAAGAAAAGGAAAAGTGAACAACTACAAACAGAGAAGACGTCACCTGTGAGTCACTGGATTGACTGTATGGTATTCACTTATACGGTCTGCAGAGCACCTGTATAAAACTGGTATCTACCACTATATGGTGACTTTATGGTGGTAATATCAGTCTTAGTATAGTGATTTTATTCAGCAATAGTATGGTGGTATGAATTAGATACTATGTGGCAGTAATATGTGGTCATGGTCTGTCGATATTAATCAGCAAAAGTATGGTTGTAGCGCGGCACAACAGGTGACTACAAGCGCCACCTACCTACGGCCGCCAATGTCCCCTCTCTGTACGCCGCACTATTCTCCTAAGCCATGGGCACTGTGCTCTAGTTTCCTAGCTTGTCAAGTTCCGAAAAAAGGTGTTTGCTGCTCCTGTCTATCTGTATTTCCTGGATCGTAATCTTTGCTTGTTTTCTTGACTACACGTATTCTTCCTGCCTCGATCTTTGCCCATATCACGAACTCGCATAAACTCTGCCAGCACCAACCTTTGCCCATACCTGACCACTCTGTCTGCCTGCCCGCTGTTGCTTTGCATGGTGTCTTTTGACCCCTGGCCAGCCGTCACCTACACTGGCACCATTCAGAGAGGTAGCGACCTGCGGGTCTCCCTGCAGCAAATTCCAGATCCCAGTATGGGCGTTAAAGGGTGAAAATCGGGGAGATCACTTAGACAACGCACATAGGAGTGTACCAAAGCCAAACCCGTTAAGTGGCACAGTGGATCCACACCCCGTTGCATGTTACAGTTTGATCAGTCCATGAATCCCGCTGGCAACCCTAAGCTTAGTCCAGGATTTCTACAGGGAGTTGGAATAGCAGCGTGACCGCCAAGATCAGATGCTGCAATTTATGTATTCAATTAATGCTTGTCTGCATGCCATTTCTCCTCTTTCTTTGGCGACATCAGTCGCGCCACAGGCAGAAATTTCTGCAGCTCTCAGCGCACTCATTACTTTCATTCAGATCAGACCAATATTGCCTTTAGGGTTTCTTTGCTGTCCATTAAAGCATTGTCCTGGGCAAATCCCCTCTGGGAACGTGGTGGTCTGGAGACTACACACATGTAAATCTTCCTGGAAACTTTTCACACAGTCTTCATGGAACCAGGTCATACCTCATCTGCTACTGCTCTTCTGAGTCCCCACCAGGACAACTTCACTGTGGGACCATGTACCATTCAGTTCCATACCCTTGCCACAGAACTGACCTGGAGTAATAAAGCCTTCGTAGTTACTTTCTGGTAGGACTTGGCCAGTTGGATAAATTCTGAACTAGTGGGTTGTAATCTTCCTTGGATGCCCTCATCTCCATTGTTACTCGAATTGATTTATGGTTCTGGGAACGCTCACAGAAGGTTGCTCGTGAAAGAATGACACCCAGGTGTTTTTCTACATTTCAACGACTGCTGCTCACTCCAGCAACCACTACTACAGAAGAGCCAATGCAGATTGAACGGGTCAGACTATCTGACCAGGAGCAAGAGCGCGGACATGCAAACAACCTGTGTTTGTATTGTGGGGGCAAGACTCATTTTGTACGAAACTGTCCTCTGAATCCAGAAAACTTCAATTCCCAGGGTTAGTGTAAAGGGTTTGCCTGACACAGGTTCTGTGTCGACGCCCGGGGTTAATCAGCCTTCATCAGCTCCAAGGTCTGCTAGAGTGACACGATCTGTTACCACTCAGGCTTGCAGGCTGAGGAGAGGGAGAACCAATCACAGCCTGGCCTGACGATTCTAGCTCCCGCCCTTGGTCTATGTATACCCTCACTTGCAGCATGTTCCTTACCTGTGATTCTCTTGTTTCCTGGCTCTGCTATTCCTACTATTTACCTGATTGACCGCTGTAACTTTTTGACCCTGGCTTGCCTGACTATTCTCCTGCTCTGTTTTGGTACTACGTACTCTCCTGGTTTGATTTGGCTCGTTCACCACTGCCTGTTGCTCACGGTTTTCTGTGGGCAACTGCCCTTACTCCCCTTTGCTTCTGCGTGCCCTTGTCTTGCGTTGTCTGTCTTTGCACTTACTGAGCGTAGGGACCGTCGCCCAGTTGTACGCCGTCACTTAGGACGGGCCGTGCAAGTATGCAGAGACTGAGTAGATTAGGGCTCACCTGTCGTCTCCTCACCGTACCATTACAGTTAATAGGAGAGACTACCCTATTTATACTACTCTCCAAAACTCTCGATTTCAGTGTCTCTTTTCTGAGGTAAATGCAATATACCTGTGTCAGCATATGGAGATTGCGGTTCAGAGGCTAATTTCAACTACCAGGCTCTGGTTACTCAACTTCAACTACTAACTATCTGTCTGGAAAGGCCTTTGCAAGTGGCTTCAGTCAACAACAACCACTCCCAGAACCGTTCTTGTTTGTCATGGAACCCCTGAAACTGTTTGGGGGCCCTGCACTCTAAAGGAATCTAATTTTACGTTCTACTAGACTAAGTGAATCCAATACTGCTGGGCCTGCCCTGGTTATGAGTACATGCTTTGGTTTTAGAATGGGATTCCGTACAAGCTCTATGATGAGGACCTGACGTTTAAACTGTCTCTACAAGTTTCTCCCTAGGACTCGCTCCTCAGTTCCTCAGAGTAAAACCAGTTTCTTGCCACCATATGCCTCCTTTGCAGATGTTTTCTGTAGCAAGCTGAGACCTTACCACCCAATTGGCCTTACAACTGCCCCATTGTTGATTTCTGGGACTTTCCCTCCTCATGGATGTTTATTCATTGTCTCTGCCGGAGACACAAGCAATGTCAGACTACATCAAGGAAAACCTTGAGAGGGGGTTCATCCAGAAGTCTTCCTCACCAGCGGGTACAGGCTTCTTATTCATACAGAGAAAGGATGGTTCCATCCATCCATGTATAGATTACTGGGGACTTAATAGGATAACTGTAAAAAATAAGTATCCTCTGCCTCTGAATTCAAAACTATTCGATAGGATCCATGGATCCAAGGTCTTTACGAAATTGGACCTACATGGATACTATAATCTGATCCCGAATCCGGGAGGGTGACAAATGGAAGACTGTATTCTACACCTGGGACAGTGACTATGAGTACCTTGCAATGCCCATCAGACTCTGAAACGCTCCCGCAGTCTTCCAGGAATTTATCAATTAAATCTTTCGGAACCTGCTCTATGTCTGTGCTGTTTTGTATCTTGATGACATCTTCATACATTCACCGGATTTGACTACCCATCGAAGACACGTGCGCCATGCCCTGTCTCAGCTACGGGAGAATAATCGTTATACCTAGAGTGAGAAGTATATATTTGAAAAGTCTTCTCTGCCTTTCCTGGGGTACATAGTTTCTGATCAGGGTCTTCTGATGGCCCCAGAAAAACACTCTGCGATCGAGAATTAGCCTCATCCTGCAACCTTTGTCAAGCAATATAAAACAGACAATTCAGTGCTTTTATACAACCCACAATAGGAGGAGCCATAATCAAATTTAAACATCTTAATTAAAGATTTAAAGTTTTATAGGTGCATAATCAATCAATCACACGAAATCCATCGTGTCAGTGTCATAACATTTGTAAAAATACATATATGTCAACATATAAACAACAATGTTCTACTTAGAAAAAGTGACAAAGTAAGAGCAACTTTGCAATTCCCTAAATTGGAATAAAAAATTCAACAACTATAAAGATTCAGGTGTATGGAAGTAATACATGTGGGTATATATAGGTATATAAACGCTGGCAATCACCCAAAACGAAGGAACATAGCAACGGGTATAATGCATCACACTATTCCATCCGCGGCGTCCATGAAACACAACAGCGCATGCCTAACACTCACAAGTGACTAACAAGTCACGTGAATGGCTGTCAAGCAGCCCTGTGTTTGCGTCTAGCAACCAAAGTGTAACATGCTGCGTTCCCCGGAGGGGAAAAAGAAAAAAGAACAAGAAAAGCACCTAAAAAAGACCGCAATGTAAGTCTATGATATGCAGTGGATTTCATTGACCTAACTTATTTCACCCACAACAGGTAATAAAGTCTCGTGTCCCAGCAAGATGTGGCTATGAGAGACACCATAATGCTAATATAATATAGGGTTCTGGTGATCCAAAAGGGAAAAATAGACATATTTCATCAGATGTAACAATATCAAGAGGCCAAATCTGTAATAACTAGATCTAATAAATACTGATCAATATCTAGGTCCACAAAAATAAAAACCCTCAGCACAAATGTATCCCTCGGCTTGGGCCAGCATCCAGCGAAGTAATTCATATCCAGTATGTTACAAACAAACCTGAAAAAGAAATAGAAAAATAAAGATAAATATAAATAATAATAACAAAATTAAATATAAAAATAAATAATAATGAATGAATCAAAAAGGGATATGCGATTTTGTGAGAATACCATATAAAAAGTGAAAATAAATATATATAAACCTAATAAAAAATAATAATACATCTTACTACATAAGGGGATAATATCATTGAATGGTAATATGGGAGAATAACCACATCCCCTATCATCCAGAACAAGAGATCCTATGAAAACGCTTTTAAATTATACTCAAAATTGAGTCCATTTGGTTGTAACGTACCGAGTTTACTAATCTACTCTACCTCTTTTCTCTTGAGTAGTTTTTCCCTATCGCCACCTCTTCTAACAGAGGGTATATGATCAATGATCCAGAAGCGAAGCTGATTAACCCTTTGCTGGGCTTCGCAGAAATGTCTGTGAATAGGTAATTCAGTCTTATTTGTATTGATGATAGATTTATGTGTATTGAGCCTAATTCTACAGTCAGTAGTCATCTTCCCCACGTACAGAAGTTTACATGGGCACATAAGGATATAGATAACATAATTCGATCTACAGGTCAAATAGCGTCTAATTCTATAGGTCTTACCGGTCATTGGATGTGTAAAGGAATCTCCCTTGCACATCTCTAATAAGCCCAAGGCAAACTCCTTACAATCGGGAGAATAATCTGTAGTATCCAAGGCTTTTTTAACACTAAACAGCCCCCTCTCATGACTAATATATAATATATATAATATAATATAGTATATAATGAAACCACATCAAATGAGACCAAAATGGCCCCCTTTGTTATATGTCATGAATCTTAGATAGAAAGTCAGTTGTGTCCCTGACATAGGACCTAGCTGATGTGGCTGAATTCATTAATAGTTTATCCAAGAAGATAGCTGAAGGTCTGAATATAGAATTTCTCCCTGATACAATCGGACGCCCTGGTGGATTAGGTAAATCCTTATGAATTTTCGGGAGACAATTTATAAGGGGAGTGAATGGATGTTTAGGCAATAAGAACTCATGCAACTCTTTATCTACCAGATCAAGTGCATACGCATTATCGACCAAATATTTAAGTTTCCTCATAAACTAAAATTTGGGGTCTCCATTAACTTTCCTATAAACATTAGGATCATACAGTTGTTTCTCCAATTCATCAACATAAAGCTGGCGGTCCATAACGACGATCCCACCGCCTTTATCAGCGGGTTTAATCATGAGATCGTCGTTATGGACCAACTCTTGCAATGCCACAATCTGCTCACGCGTTAGGTTAGGGCAAATCAAAGGTTCACCATGACACAACACGTTTGTCTTTAATGTACAAATATCTTTTTTAACGGAAGAGATGAAAGCATCCAATAGTGCCAGCGTTTATATACCTATATATAGCCACATGTATTACTTCCATACACTTGAAACTTTACAGCTGTCGAATTTTTGGTTACAATTTAGGGAATTGCGAGGTTGCTCTTATTATGTCACTTTTTCTAAGTAGAACATTGTTGTTTATATGTTGACATATATGTATTTTTACAAATGTTATGACACCAACACAATGGATTTTGTATGATCGATTGATTATGCACCTATATAACTTTAAATCTTTTATTAAGATGTTTAAATTTGATTATGGCTCCTCCCATTGTGAGCTGTATAAAAACACTGAATTGTCTGTTTTATATTGCCTGACAAAGGCTGCATCGAGCAGCTGAAACATTGTACCTTTTTCACTGATGGGTGTGGAGTGCTGCCTCTCTTTCCTTTTTTTGTCTACATTTGGGGATTTACAAGTCGGATGCCTGGAGGTTTTTTGTTCTACTTTGCTGCCCACATTTTCCTTCGGTCTTTGAGACTAGCAACTCCATGGGGATCCACGCATCCGAGCAACAAGCAGGAGGGGGGGGGGTGTCTGGGTTTGGAACTTGACTCTAGTTATGCCCCTGTTTTGTTGTCTTTTGTGCCAGGAAACCTTGAGCATCCATGCATGTTAGCTTCTGTTGACAGATATTTTTTTTCTTTTTAATTCAGTTTTTTTGCTAAGTATTTAACCAGTTGCGGACCACCCATAGACTACAAAGGTCCTGGCGGTCCACATTTAATTCTGCAGGGACGTTCCAGAACGTCCTGCAGATTTAGACTCTTTGGCGCTCTGTAGCGGAATTTAGGTTAGTGACAAAGCTGTCTCTAGACAGCTGACATCACAGAGCTCTGCCCAAAGACAAATCAGCGTGGTCTTTAGGCATGTGATCATTGTGACAACCTGTCACAATGATCACAACACTTTCCCCGTCGGCGGCACTCTCCCCTCGCGGCTCAGCACCATCCGCTGAGTCCGCATCATCACCGCTGGGTGTCAGATGTATATTAAAGTTGACACCCTGCTGTAATGGCCAGGACCGGAGCTAGTCTTCAATTCAGCAGATTAACCCCTCAGATTTTCCGCTCAATAGCGCTCAGGCGGGTCGTCATAGGCTTGCTGTCAGTGTATGACTGACAGCTCTAATACACTGCACTATACATATAGTGCAGTGTATTAGAATAGCGATCAGAGGTGCAGGCCTTCAAGTCCCCTAGTGGGATAAAAAAAAAGTAAATAAAAATGTTGTAAAAAATAAAAGTTTCAAGTTCAAAATGGCTTTTTCCTGGTCGTCCTACGCAGCATCCCAGAAACAAATGGGTTAACTCCCCACTGCTGGTAGGACAGGTGACAAGAAACAATAACATTCTTAATTAGGCAGACTATATCCTGGAACCTAAATTCCAACTCCTTGTGTCTTTTTTTTTCTTCTACCGTTGGTACTGGCAGGTGATGTTGTCTTTTACTTTTTTGAAGGTATTTTTTTCCTTCCCAGGTCCCTTTTTCTCTGAATAAGTAAGGTTTATATGTATTGCTGGCTTCCTGTCAGCAACAACGTCTGGGTTGTTTTTCCCTCTAGCTTTCTGACACTTCTGGGCCCCAGCTTCTGTTTTTTTGTAGCACGATTGTAGCGAGAGAGAGAAAGAGATTTGTGAGAGATTTGCAGCCGCGCTCTCAGCCCAGGCTAATCTTCCAGTTCCGCTAGCTGCCGCGTGATTGTTCAGCTCTGTCCAAGGGGCAGAGCCGTGTGTGACATCGGGCGTCCCGCCTCTGACTTCATTCGGTAGCGTCTTCGGCACCGCCATCTTTTTGGTGTCGGTGCCCGGATTTGCTGCTGCTCCATTCCTGTCAGCAAGGGGGCAGAGCTATGGACAGTATATGTTCTATAGACTATAGAAATAGACTATAATTTAAAAGTTTTCTATTCTCCCAGATATTAGAGGAGGTTGGTAGCTCCTCTATTCCTTGGAATAGGATTACATTTTCCTTATTGTGATCGGTTTCTGGAGAGAGGAGTTACCTTCCAGGGGGATCTTCCCACTGGGAGGGTTTTTTTCCCCTGGAGTATTTATGGCTTCAGTTTGAGGTCTTTTGCTTCCTGTGAAGAGCTTTTTTCCTCATAGGCTGCAGGGTTGTCTGCTTGCCCTTCTAAAGTAAGTTTGCCAAGGAGGAGTGGTCCCATTATCTGTGTTGTAGTCTAGTATTACATTAAATTCTTTTTTATCAGATGTCCAGTCGAGGTTCGGAAGACTCAAGGAGATATAAGCAAAGAAAAGGAAAATCATCTTCTAAGAGAAGGAACTTAATCTGCAGCGACTGTAATACTCCATTACCTGATGGATGCCCGGAGAAATTATGTAGAAACTGACTACAGAGGGAAGGCTGGACTACAACTGCGATGTCGCGAGAGATGAAAGCTTTCATAAAAGAATGTGTGGCCGAGTCTTTGAGAGAGCTGGGAGCCTCACAATCTCAATCGTCATCTAATCGGATGTTCAACCGTAGAACTCCTAGAGAAGACGAGTCTGTGTTATCCTATGGGGACCTACAGGTATTGGATGAGGTGTACACGTCAGCCTCAGAAAGAGAGGAAGATCCGATGGAGGCTCTGTTCCTTCTAGAAAAGATAAACAGACTTATTCGGGCAGTCAGGGCAGATAAACCGGAGATACCCTGAGAGGAGCAGGAAACTCAGAAAAGACCTAAAGCCTTTGCTATAGACGACACAGCTAGACAGAATTAGTGCTCATTCAACTCAGGCTATGGCAGCTTCATGGGTGGAGAGAGGAAGATTTCCTTTAGAGAGGATCTGTTCAGCAGCCTCGTGGTCTCAACTGAACACCTTCATGAAGCATTATAGACTGGACATTGGGCTTCAGAGGAAGCAGCCTTTGGGCGCAGAGTTTTGACTTTATCTTACCCACCTGTATGATCTTGCTATATCCCATTTGTTTCTGTGCTGCTGCGTAGGACGACCAGGAAAGTAGGAATTATACTTAGGCTATTCTTCTTTCCTGTAGTCCAAGCAGCACAGCTTTTTTGTGCCCTCCCATTAAATTCTTTTGGTTTACTTATGTTCTAGTATTCTTTTAAAGGACACAAGGAGGTGGGATTTAGGTTCCAGGATATAGTCTGCCTAATTAAGAATTTTATTGTTTCTTGTCACTTGTCCTACCAGCAGTGGGAAGTTAACCCATTTGTTTCTGTGCTGCTGCTTGGACTACAGGAAAGAAGAATAGCGTAAGTATAATTCCTTATTTTTCCCATAATAAGTCTTTTATTATTGGAAATTTAAAAAAAACAAAAAAACATAATTGATATCGCCGCATCCGTATTGACCCAAACTATAAAAGTATTATGTAATGTATCCAGTACGGTGAACGCTGTAAAAAAATGAAAAACCAGCGCCAGAAACGCTGTTTTTAGGTCACATTCCTCCAAAATAATGGAACAAAAAGTGTTCAAAAAGATACATTTACCTCAAAATAGTACCAATAAAACCTACAGACCATCCCACAAAAAACAAACCCCTGATACAGCTTTGTCCACGCAAAAATAAAAATATTATGGGTCTTAGAATATGGCGACACAGAAAACAAATAATTTTTTTTTAAAAGTGATTTAATTCTGCAATATATGAAAAAAACTATATAAATTTGGTATTGACGTAATCGTATTGACCTGCAGAATAAAGTTAACATGTAATTTATGGCGCAAGCTGAATGCCGAAAAAACCCCCAATAAAAACCAATTCCAGAATTGCTTGTTTTTGGTAATTGCCTCTTCCAAAAAATAAAATAAAAAGTGATGACAAAGTCATATGTGTCCCAATAAAATCTACAGCTTGTCTTGCAAATTCCAAGCCTTGACACAGCTCCATCAACTGACAAATAAAAAAGTTATGGCACTAGTAATGCGATATTGAAAAAACATCGCACGTGCAGAACGGAGGGGAACATTCCTTCAGTTTCAGGGCCCTAGTATTTAGGAACTAGGAAGGGACATAGCACATCATCTGCTGGAAGCGAGTGAACCCGTATTATACCAGCGCAACACTCCTAAACTACAAAGGAGGAAACGTCCCTAAAAGGTGCAGAAGAGGCATAAGAAAGAATACTGTTTATCAGTGCGACACTGGCCTGTGCATAACGGATTTCTTTACAGCGTACCCCACTTCTATGGATAATTGTATTATTTACCCCATTATTATACCCTCTTATTATGCCTTGATGTATTCCGCACAGATTACATATGCCCACACATTATAAACTAAAATAGCAGTAAAACAAATCGACTACCAAGCAAAAGCCACTCTCCAATTAGCGCTCCTTCCCTTCTAAGCCCTACAGTGTGCCCAAACAGCAGTTTACATCCACATGTAAGGCATTGCCATACCCAGGAGAACAATTAACAATTTATGGTGTAAGTTTCTCCAGTGGCACAAGCTGGGCACAAGATATTTTGCGGTGAAACGGCATATCAGTGGAAAAATGAGCAATTTTCACTTTGCATCATCCATTGCATACTAATTTCTAAAAAACACCTGTAGGGTCTAAATTCTCACTACACCCCTTGATAAATGCATTTAGGGGTGTAGTTCTAAAATGGGGTCACTTTTCTTTTTTTTGGTACATCAGGGGCTTTGCAAATACGACATGGCTTAAGCAAACTATTCCAGCAAAATCTACGCTCAAATACTACTCCTTTTCTTCTGAACTCTGCCATATGTCCAAACAGCAGTTTATAACCACATATGGGGTAATACCATACTTGGGAGACATTGCTTTACAGATGTTGGGGGGGGGCTTTTTTTTTTCTTTATTCCTTGCAAAAAAGAAAAATATTGATCTAAAACTACATCTTATACATCTTATTGGAAAAATACATTTCATTTTTCACGGCTTAATTCTAATTAATTCAGCAAAAACCCTTTTGGGGTCAAAGTTCCCACTATACCCCTAGATGATTCCTTAAGGGGTGTAGTGTCCCAAATGGAGTCACTTTTACTGTGTTACCAGTGTACTAGTACTACAGGGGCTCAGTAAATGCGACACGGCGCCCATAAACCATTGCAAAAGCACAATTGGCACTCCTTCCATTCTGAGCCCTACCGTGTGTCCAAACAGCAGTTTATAACTGCATATGGGGTATTCCCGTACTCGGGAGAAATTGCTTTACAAATGTTGTGGTGCATTTTTCTCCTTTAGTTTTTGTGGAAAGGAAAAAAAAGTTAGTTAAACCTACATTTTATTGGAAAAAAATTAGATTTTCATTTTCACAGCCTAATTACAATAATTTCTGAAAAAAACTTGTGGGTTAAAAACGGTCACTATACCCCTAGATAATTTTGTTGAGGGGTGTAGGTTCTTAAATGGGGTCACTTGTGAAGTGTTTCCACTGTTTTGTCCCCTCAGGGGCTTTGCAAATGTGACATGGCCTCCACAAACCATTCCAGCAAAATTTGAGCTCCAAAAGCCAAGCGCTCCTTCCATTCAGAGCCCTGCCCTGTGTCCAAACAGCAGTTTATGACCACATATGGGGTATTGCTGTACTCAAGAGAAATTGTTTTACAAATATAGGGGTGCTTTTTCTCATTTAGTCCTTGTGGAAATGAAAAAATTCTTCGTGTTATTGGAAAAAAAATTCTGTTTCATTTTCACAGCCCAATTCTAATAAAATCTATGAAACACCTTTGGGGTCAAAATTCCCACTACACAACTAGGTAAATTCCTTATGGGATGTAGTTTCCAAAAAGGGGTATTTTTTGTGGTGTTTCCTTTGTTTTAGTACCACAAGACCTCTTCAAACCTAACATCGTGCTTAAAATATAATGTAATAAAAAGAAGGCCCTAAAATCCACTAGGTGATCCTTTGCTTCTAAGGCCTGCGCTTAACTCCATTACCACACTAGGGCCACATGTGGGATATTTCTAAAAACTGCATAATCTGGGTAATACATTTTTAGTTGTATTTCTCTAGTAAAACCGTCTGTGTTACAGAAAAAAAATGGATAAAAAATGAATTTCTGCAAAAAAATGAAATATGTAAATTTCATCTCTAATTTGCATTAATTCCTGTGATTCGCCCAAAGGGTTAAGAAACATTCTAAATGCTGTTTTGAATACTTTGAGGTGTGCAGTTTTTAAAATGGGGTGATTTATGGGGGTTTGAAAAATATGGGCCACTCAAAGCCAGTTCAGAATTGAACTGGTTCATGAAAAAATAGGCTTTTGAAATTTTCTTGAAAATATGAGGAATTGCTGCTAAACTTATAAGCCTTGTAACGTCCTAGAAAAATAAAAGGATGTTCAAAACACGATGCTAATCTAAAGTAGACATATGGGAAATGTTAATTAGCAACTACTTTGTGTGGTATTACGATCTGTCTTAGGCCTGATTCAGACGAGCGGATTTCACGTCTGTGTGCTATCCGTTTTTTTCACGGACACCACACAGACCTATGAAATTCAATGGGGCTATCCAGACATGCGTTGTTTTTCATGCAGCATGTGTCTGTTGCGTGACACTCACTGCATGTCCTATATGGGTGCATGAAAATAATGGACGGCACACGGACGTCTTCTGTGTGCTGTCCGTGATTCATGCACCAGTTGCTAAAGAAATGCAGAGAAAAATAAATAAAAACATGTGCATCAACACGACATTAAAAACTGATGCCACACGGAACAAACACTGATGGCACACGGAGCTGCATCACCGTAAAAACGGTGCATTTTTTGCGGATGCAAAGTGGACACATTCATGTAAATCTAGCCTTAAAAGCAGATACATTTAAATTTATAAAAATGCAAATTTTTGCAAGTGTGAAGGCAAGTGCGCCGAAACGCGTATTGGGGTGGACGCTTATCAATTACTCCAGCACCTCATGGGTCAGTATGGTTACTTTTCCTCTTGCATTATCTTCTAATGTAGATCTATATTGAATATGTACTCATATATTGTTATGTATCATTTTTGTCTGCATTTGTATGTTACATCCTATTTTTTTTTTACCCTTGCAGACATTGTTCATTACTCTATGTGCAGGACTTTTTTGATGTGCGTCCTTTCTTTAGTGTGTCTGTGGACCTTTTTATATGTTACATTTTAATATTCTTCAATAAAATGGATATATTTTATATTTGATACTTTACTATTGCATTTTGCATCTTTTTTCGTTTTTAGTTTGTTCATTCAGTTTGGATGCAGGCAAACATATACTTCATTATTCCCTTGATCAACCCCCCTACCAAAACTATCTGTGATGTTACATAGGACTGCAGGTAACATCTACTACATTATCTGTACTGTGCATATGTGTGCCTGTGTGGGTATATATTGGTCTGTATGTATACATGTGTCTCTGTGCCTGTATATATGTACAGTATGTATGTGGTTCGTTTTTGGTTTGTGGAGGGTAGCAATAGAGTCCCGCACAGGGCGCCATCCAACTCAGACTCCATAGTTTAAGTAGTCGTTTCTGGACAGAGCTGAGGGGAATGGCGGATCCACAGCACAACTGGAGGGCACCAGGTAAGGTATGTATTATTTTACAATGTTGTATGTTACAGTCCCCGGGACCAAAGGGTCGCTTCAATTGTATCCGCGTCCTTAGTACGCGAATACAATTGAAAGCGCAGACAAGGAAACCATCGGTTCCATTCCTCGCCAATAGGCACTTTTTTTGTGGCTCGGGCGGCGCGATGCGTGATCACGCCATCTGTCATCGTTCCACAGGAGCAGGCATGATCAGAAAAGACCAGGCCTACATCAGCAGCAAACGTAAATGGTGATCCTGAGCCGACACTAGTAACTCCTAGTGCGGGGATTCCTTTGCATCTGAAGGAGTCCAGCACTAGTTTTATAGTGGCACACGCACCTTAGATTCTGGTGCATCACGGGTGATCCTGCGCCACTTACAAGGCTCAGTAAACTAAGAAGTGACAGCTCTAAGCTGTCATTGGTTAGTTTACATCCCGTGATGGCCAGTTACCTAAGTTCATTGGCCTACTTTTAATAGTAGGCCAATGACCCGGGGATAACCTGATGTAAACTAACCAATAACTGCTTAGTTAAAGGGGTTATCCGAGGATCAAAAATTGCTTTGGATTTATATTTTATTGTGAAAAGAAGTCACTTACTAATGTACTTTCATTTTTAATTCTGTACTGAATCGTTCAGTTCAAACCCGGTAATTGGTGCTGGAAGTCCTGCCGTTTTGCTAATATTGATGACGTGCTGACACGGCCCCATGTGATTGAGGGCTTGCTTCCTGTGCTGTTTGTGTTGGCATGTTATCAAGCGCATGACCGCAAGGGGCTGGCACATTGCCTATCGCAGGAGTCCCCGAGCAGACCATCGGCTAGCATTCTGCCTGGGACTCCCGCACTGCTCCTGACGTCACTGTTCATATATGGACAGTGAGACCAGGAGTTACATATCACTGGAGTCCCCGAGCAGAGCATCAGCTGTTAGGCTGGGTTCACACGACCTATTTTCAGACGTAAACGAGGCGTATTATGTCTCGTTTTACATCTAAAAAATAGGGCTCCAATACGTCGGCAAACATCTGCCCATTCATATGAATGGGTTTGCCGACGTACTGTGCCGACGACCTGTCATTTACGCGTCGTCGTTTGACAGCTGTCAAACGACGACGCGTAAATTGACTGCCTCGGCAAAGAAGTGCAGGACACTTCTTTGCCACGTAATTTGAGCCGTTCTTCATTGAACTCAATGAAGAGCAGCTCAAGATATACGAGCGTCACAGACGCCTCGTATATTACGAGGAGGAGCATTTACGGCTGAAACGACGCAGCTGTTTTCTTCTGAAAACAGGCTGTCATTTCAGCCGTAAATGACAGCTAGCGTGTGAACATACCCTTACTCTGCCCAGGGACTTCAGCACTGCTCTCAACGTCACTGTCACTGTCCATATTTGGACAGTGACGTCGGCTGATGCTCTGCTCGGGGACTACAGCGATAGGCAATGTAATGTGACAGCCCCTTTCGGTCATGGTTTGATAACACGCCGACACGAACAGCACAAGAAGCAAGCCCTTAGGCCCATGTCAGCGCGTCATCAATATTAGGAAAACTACAGGAATTTCGGCACCAATTCACCGGGTTTGAACTGAACGATTCTGTACGGAAATAAAAATGAAAGTACATTAGTAAGTGATTTCTTTTCACAATAAAATATAAACCCAAAACTATTTTTGGTCCCCCGGATAACCCCTTTAACTTTCACGGACACAGGAAGGTAAGTACGTATGATAATTGTTTTGCTGTTTTTTTTTTACAGGTTCGGTTGTTGTACTACTTCAGATTCGAAGACTACTTAGATGACAGTGTTTTTATTTTCAATAAAATGGTTAACGACGGTTGTGTGGGGGTTTTATTTAAATAAACTATTTTTATGTGTTGGTGCTTTTTTTTAAAAAAAATATTACTACTGCCACTGTCTGATATGCTTGGCTGCAGCTGCTATGTTTTATCTGGCCGGTTATGATAAAGGCAGGGGGAGGGGCGATCGAACATTGTTTAAATATTTTTTTTTTTTTAAAACATGGGGTCCCCCCATTTTTTATAGCCACTCAGATAGACCATAGCAGCAGCCTAGCATTATCAGGGTGAAAGGGACACATTTTTTGGGCTTTCCCAGTCTGGTAATACCAGCCTGCGGCCGCCCGAGTACCAGACCGTCACTCCAGATGGTCAGGTACTGGATTGTACCCAGCTCTTCCCAATACCCCTGGTGGCAGTGGGTACAGAGTAATGGACGCTGTCAGTGTGTGGCCAAAAGAAACCCATAAAAAATATTTTACTGAAATAAAAAAAGACACAACCCACGTTACCATTTTATTGAAAATAAAAGACGCCGTAATCTAAGTAGTCCTCGAATCCGAAGTAGTCCAAGAACTGAACCTGTAACAAACACAAACCAACACAAAAAAAAACATTAACACATAAAAAAGCAAAGTAATTATCATACTTACCTTTCCTGGGTCCATCGCTGGAGCTGCAATGTCAGCGAGCTACGCTGTTTCCATAACTTTGGTAGTTATGGGGGCTGTCAGCACTAAAAGTGCCTAAGGCAGCATCAACACTAAATACGGCCCTGAACAGATACATAAATGACCCCATAATGCTTACTAAAATAATGAAATATTTTTGCTTGGAATTACCATGAACAGGGGCGTAGCTAGGGGGGGGGGCAGGCAGGGTATGTGCCCCGGGCGCAATTTACAGCTGGGCGCCAGAACCACCCCCTCCTGCACTATAATTGTACCTCTGTCTATAGGACACAGGTACAATTAGAAGCAATGAATGGCCGGGTATGTTCCGTGTACGCTTGCGTCATTGAAAGGCGCTGAATGACAGGGAAAGTCACTCTGCCCTGGCATCAGCGCCTTTCATAGACGCTTCGTTCAACCCCAGGAGACCTGCGCAGAAGAGAGCAGGTCTCCATTGCTGCCGGACGGCGTGGGAACGGGATTAAGATGAGTTTGAATAGTTTGTTATTTTATTGTAATAAAAAAAGTGTGTGGCTTTATCTATGGGGGTGGCTTTATCTACAGGGGGGCTTTATCTATGGGGGGGCTTTCTCTACCGGGGGGGCTTTATTTACAGGAGGGGCTTTATCTATGGGGGGCTCTATCTACAGGGGGGCTATATACTGGGGTGGGCTATCTGTGGAGCACTATATACAGGAGTGGGCTATACCTACAGGGGGGCTATATACAGAGGTGGGCTATCTGTGGAGCACTATATACAGGGGTGGGCTATATCTACAGGGGGGCTATATACAGGGGTGGGCTATCTGTGGAGCACTGTAGGCAGGGGTGGACTATATGTGGAGCACTATATACAGGGGTGGGCTATATCTACAGGGGGGCTATATACAAGGGTGGGCTATCAGTGGAACACTATAGGGGGAGCTATTTGTGGGACACTATATACAGGGGTGGGCTATATGGGGGCACTATCTACAGGGGGCTCTATGGGGGGGCACTATCTACAGGGGGCTCTATGGCAGGCACTATCTACAGGGGGCATGGTGTGTGTGTGGGTGTGGGTGTGTGTGTGTGTGGGACACAGTGTATGGTGTATGGTACGCTATTATATTTAGGGGCGTAGTGTGTGGTATAATGAGAACTTTATCTTTGTTTATAGGTGTAGAAATGTTGGAAAAGTCAGAAGCTGAAGACATCTGAGCAGCAAACTGCAGAAATGGGCTGTGACCGGGAGAAGTCATCATAGAGGTCTGGACCGGATGGAGAAAAAGAACTAGCATCTGAGACGTTACCAGTGAGTCACTTAATGTAAATGTTTATTCTGCCTTTAATCAGTAATGTAGTCACTGTATGATCTGCAGCGAGATGATGGGTGGTATGATTATGATATGATTTATTTTTTGTGAAACAGCATCTCCCAGCATATCCTTACTATTGTTCGGGCCATGCTGGGAGCTGGAAACAAATTAGTGCAAACCTATACAGCAGGGGTTGCACTAAATTGAGCTGTATTTGTGCTGGTGTTGTATTTATGTACTGATGTTAGGGATCTGCCAGGTACTACGTCTAGGTATACTCCTGGGATTAATCAATCCACACCTGAGGCCAGACCTGTTCGACTGACACCATCTCCCACCAACCAGGGTGGCAGGCTCAGGAGTGGGAGAGCCTATCGCGGCCTGGTCAGTCGGAGTTAGCTCCGCCCCCTGTCCTTTATTACCTGCCTTGTTCTCCTCCTCAGTGCTTGTAATTCTTCTGGATTCCTGGCCCCACTGCTGCTTGCTCCAGCCTGCTTCTGCCGTGCTTCTGCCTTGCTGCAGTTCCGCTTAACCTGCTTTGCTTTGCCTCTGGCTTGCTTCCTCCTCCGTTTCCCCTGGTTGTTCCAATAATCCTGAGGTAGAGGATGTTCATCGGGAACTGTGCACTGCCTGGGCCCAGGTTCATAAGAACCTAGAGGCGTCCCAGAGCGCACAAAAGATTCAGGCGGATAGTAGACGTTCTGCTAACCCCCGGTTTGTCGTCTGGGATTTGGTCTGGTTGTCGTCCAGGAACTTGCGCCTTAAGGTCCCGTCCAGGAAGTTTGCTCCCCGATTTATTGGACCTTATAAGATCATTGAAGTCCTCAACCCTGTATCCTTCCGTCTGGAGCTGCCCCCATCCTTTCGCATACATGACTTCTTCCATGCCTCCCTCCTTAAACGCTGCTCCCCGTCCTGGTCCCCCTCGAGGAAACCTCCTGTTCCCGTTCTCACCCCTGAGGGGGTGGAATTCGAGGTGGCCAAGATTATGGACAGTAGGATGGTCCAGGGCTCCCTCCAGTACCTCGTCCATTGGAGAGGATACGGGCCGGAGGAGAGGACTTGGGTACCTGCCCGTGATGTTCACGCTGGGGTATTGATCAGGAGGTTCCACCTTCTCTTCCCTACTAAACCGGGTCCTCTTAGTAAGGGTCCGGTGGCCCCTCATAAAAGGGGGAGTACTGTTAGGGATCTGCCAGGTACTACGTCTAGGTATACTCCTAGGATTAATCAATCCACACCTGAGGCCAGACCTGTTCGACTGACACCATCTCCCACCAACCAGGGTGGCAGGCTCAGGAGTGGGAGAGCCTATCGCGGCCTGGTCAGTCGGAGTTAGCTCCGCCCCCTGTCCTTTATTACCTGCCGTGTTCTCCTCCTCAGTGCTTGTAATTCTTCTGGATTCCTGGCCCCGCTGCTGCTTGCTCCAGCCTGCTTCTGCCGTGCTTCTGCCTTGCTGCAGTTCCGCTTAACCTGCTTTGCTTTGCCTCTGGCTTGCTTCCTCCTCCGTGCTCACTTGGGTATACTCGACTTCATCCTGGTCCGGACTACTCATTCACCGCTCCGTTTCCTCACGGCGTTCCGTGGGCTACTGCCCCTTCCCTTGCGTGTTCCCTGTTTGTTCTCCCGTGCACTTAGACAGCGTAGGGACCGCCGCCCAGTTGTACCCCGTCGCCTAGGGCGGGTCGTTGCAAGTAGGCAGGGACAGGGCGGTGGGTAGATTAGGGCTCACTTTCCCTTCACCTCCTTCCTGCCATTACAACTGAGCTTTGTTCTGGTGCTGTATATATGTACTGAGCTTGGTTCTGGTGTTGTGTATAGAACTATATTGCTTGTAAAATGTACAAATGTTTTTATGCTCGAGTTACATAAAAAGAAATGTGGAAAAGAAATAACACGTCATTGATTGGTAGAGATAACAAACATGGCGAGGGGGAAGGAGATGTCGGAAAAGAGGTGGGGGGGCGCCAAACTGAATCTTTTCCCCGGGTGCTGGGGAACCTAGATACGCCTCTGCCATGAACATACTTTGCTGATATGTAGACAATTTTAACAGCATGGCCACTTTTTTCTCTATTTTTTTTTTAAATGTCACTCTGTAAATAATAACACCCAAATGTAGAGTATAAAGCAGGATGAGCTGTGATTTTAATTTTTTTTGTAGATAGACTTTAATGTAGACAGTGCAGCCACAGAATGCATGGACCTGCGTGTGTGAACAAATCCACACTGCAATGTGGCTCAGGTACTTGAGAACTTAACTCATGAACTGCATTTTAGCTGCTTGTAAATGAAAAAGATTCAACATTTCCAATGCTTAAACAAATAACAGATATTTCCTAATCCTGTAGAACACCTTTAAGCATTAACATTGATCATTTTCCGTAGCAAGAAATAAATTATGTCTAAGTATTAATTTGTCAGATGGTCTTTTTTAATCTATTGGCATAAACTGTTTGTAGTGAATGATTTTTATAAGTGAATTAGTAGACTGAACAATATTTTAAACCACTCACATAATGACTATTACTTTGGTGTAGAAGAATTTGACAACACATTTGTTTTCATTATACACTAAGAGGCTGGAAAAATTACTCTGCTAGTTGACTTAATTTTGCTCAAAAGCTCATATGTGATACATGCAACTAATGTTTACAATCATAAGAAAATGCCCCCTTGCTATTTGGATCAGCGTGAATCCCAGTAGTCAGACCTCCGCTGTATAATTAACATTCTATGAAAGCTTGTATTGGGAAAGCTCTATTGTTATTTATTCCAAATATATGTACCTAGAGAAATATCAATAGACGAATTTCAAATTTTGCTACTGAATATGACACGCGGCTCCTGCACAAGGCCGTATTAAGGCTCTGTTTAACGTCCGAGTTGTATGGAGTGATAATAGGGCACCCATAGACTTTTATATAGCCCCTCTTTACAGTACCTGCGTATGCCTCAAATTTTATATGGAGCATGTAGAGGTCTTATTTTCTGTCAAAGCCATGTTATTTGGCCAAAAGAATAAATAAATGTGGCATGGTCCATCAGATAGAGTGGTCATTGGATTGTTTCTAGGGGAGAATAACCCAGTGTAATAGGGTGACGAATGGAGCACCATACAACAGAACACAGAGTCCCTTTGGTTTCCTGCTACAGGGCCTCAGGGGACTCTGTCAGGGTTGTCAACCTCCACTTCAGTGATTTCTCGACAACTGAGCTAAAAATCACGGACAGACCAAAATTTTTACGGACACATTACCAAATCGTTGACTTTGCACTGTGCAGTGTGCTAGGATTTACACACCAATCACAGCTCCACTTGTAGCTTTCCCACGCTAACTTAGCGTAGGAAAGCTGCAATTGGGGCTGTGATTGGTGAGTCCGATACACTCACTACTCATTCCACCCCCTCACCCCCACCACCGCTACTGCCAGAGCCTGTTTTAGACAAACTGTGGCCCTGGGCAAAGTTAAAAGCGGGGCCCTAAATGCTGAATTTTTGTATATATTCAGGAGGTGTGCAGAGAACTGCATTTCTGATTTATAGTGCATACAGGAGTGTTGTAAGCCCCAAAGCATATGCCCCATCTCACAAAAAAAGATCTACACACATATACTGTTATTATATGATACCACTATACCAGATTAAATATTACCTGTGTAGCATCCATGGCCACGCAGCGTCAGAATTACTTACCCCCGGTGGCCGCAGGCATGGATCTGTGAGCGCTGGCTCGCATCTCCTTCCCAGGGGACGCCAACGTTCACTTCCGCTCAGGTCCTTTGTGTTCCGTAGGGTGCACATGGGAATCATCATCATCAATTAGTCCATGATTTCCCTGGACTATAAGAAGGGCCCTGCCCCTTTGCTCATTGCCTGAGCATTGTTAGTATTCCCATGTCAGTCTTGCAAATGATCCCTTAGTGTCATCCTGTTCCTGTTGATACCCATGCCCTGTTAGGGTATGTTTACACTGCCTATTTACGGACGTAATTCGGGCGTTTTTGCCCCGAATTACGCCCGAAAATAGCGCCTCAATAGCGCTGACAAACATCTGCCCATTGAAAGCAATGGGCAGACGTTTGTCTGTTCACACGAGGCGTATATTTACGCGCCGCTGTCAAATGACGGCGCATAAATAGACGCCCGCGTAGAAGAAGTGACCTGTCACTTCTTTGGCCGTAATTGGAGCCGCTATTCATTGACTCCAATGAATAGCAGCGCTAATTACGGCCGTAATTGACGCGGCGTTCAAGCGCCTGCACATGCCGGTACGGCTGAAATTACGGGGATGTTTTCAGGCTGAAACATCCCCGTAATTTCAGCCGTTACGGACCCCCGCCGTGTGAACATACCCTTACCTGTATCCTGTATCCCGTGCTGTGTTGTTTCTGAGCTTGTTAGTGTTGGAGTCGTGTCCTACTGTACCTGCTGTCATCTGCCACGTCCAGCGTCTTCTGCCACGTCCAGTGTCTTCTTCCACGTCCAGTGTCTTCTGCCACGTCCAGTGTTTTCTGCCACGCCCAGTGTTATCCGCCACGTCTGGTGCAACCTGCTGCACCTGCTGTCATCCGCTACGTCTGGCGTAACCTGCTGCACCCACCTCCATCCATGCTAAGCCTCGCCACTGTCTGGACTATTCAGGTACCCTAGTGCGGGACTTTGCATTACTTGGATGCTCTGTTGTTTGGCCAGTTGCCTCCCCGCTGCAGCGGTGCGGCCTAGTGGGTCCACATACCCACAGACCGTAACAGTACGCTCAGGCCATGGACCCCGCTGGTCAACCTGAGACTTTGACGACACAAGCCATGTTGGCCGAGATGCAAGACCTTCAGTCATGGCAAGACCAACTCCTCCTGTTGGTGAACGCCATTGCACATCGGCTGGTTGCTCAAGCCACAGTCATCACCGCACCTATTCCTACTGTTCCTCCTGCTACACCTCCTGTCTGTACCAGTGCCGATTCCCTAAGCTTCCTGCCGCTACCCCCTCGCTATGACGGAGACGCGAGGGGGCCTTCTCTTCTGATGATGCCAGGATCGCTACCGCTCTCTGCTCTGCCTGGCGTGACTCACATTTAGGAACAGGTCACGCTGCGGCGGTCTGAGTGAGGTCCGTGCCAGCCACGGAGTGGACAAGTCCAATCGCCTGACCTGAGACAGTTGACTCAGGTCAGGTGACTTGAATGGTCCACTTCCGGCACCGACCTCACTCAGACCGCTTACGCACTTGGCCGTGACCTGCATATTTTCAGATTGAAAATATGCCTGCGGCCTATTCTTCCCTTTGCATTGCGCATGCCTTTTTTTGGCACATGCACAGTGCAATATCCTGGTCGAATAAGGCTAAATCCCGGACGTTGCTTTTTTCTGCTGGACACTACAGACAGCAGAAGAAAGCACCTGTTTTTGAGGACTGTCCATAAATTTACGGACAGTTGGCAACCCTGGACTCTGTGTACCATCCTATAGCCTCCTGTACTCTACCGAAGAGGCCTAACAGAAAAGCAACACTGTGCGGCACTGAACCGGCCGCCGTGCGGCCAATAACCCCGTCATCACCATGTTCGGCGCAGCTTTTAAATAGCTTGTTAAGGGCTGCGCGTTTTTGCGGGTAAAACAATCCTTTACCTGCAAAATCATGTGGTTATTAATTAATACAGGAAACAGGGAGCGCAAAGGTAATTAAAATGAAAACTTGTTTCAATTTTATTGAAGTATCTTAAAAGAACATATAGGTAGCTTCCAGATGCAAAGGATTAACACTGGCTGTTGCCTACGCATAAGTTCCAAATCCAGGAACCGAATAGTGTTTTTGTCATAAGAATGAGTAAATCTGAGATTCAATGTGTTGTTGTTGATGTAATCAATGAACTGCGGAATGGTAGACACATCTCCCTCCCAGATAAATAGGAGATCATCAATGTATCTGCCATACCAGTTGATTGAAGTGCCAAATATATTGTCCATTGAAAAAATTGTGAACTCCTCCCACCATGACATCACCAGGTTAGCTAATGAGGGTGAGAATTTAGCACCCATTGAGACACCTTTGACTTGCAGATAGAATTGGCTATCAAATTGGAAGTAATTGTGTGACATAAGGAATGTTAGAACTTCCAGGTTGTATAATTGCAGTTGTGGACTATATATACTGTATGTCAATAGATGGTATTGCAGAGCTTGTATTGCAACATCATGGGGATGCACGTATAAAGAGAAACGACATCACAACTTAACCAAGAATATTTGCCTGCATGCCAAATCTTATCATGGAAGGAACATAGAACATCTTTGGTGTCACTCAGATGGCCGGGAGTTCTTAATACAAGAGGCTGCAGAAGGGAATCAAGCCATTCTGATAACCTCTCCATAAGAGATCCTATTCCTGACACTATGGGTATTATAAATACAATGATGATCTCCTATTTATCTGGGAGGGAGATGTGTCTACCATTCCGCAGTTCATTGATTATATCGACAACAACACATTGAATCTCAGATTTACTCAGTCTTATGACAAAAACTCTATTCGGTTCCTGGATTTGGAATTTACGGGTACAGAGGGCAAATGCATTTGCTCCAAAACGTACCGTAAACCTATCTCGGGCAATACGATTTTACACGCCACAAGCAGCCATTCTAGGCAAACAATTTCCTCTATTCCGGTTGGTGAAATGCATAGGGCCAGAAGAAACTGTAGCACTGAGGAGAGTTATCAAGCAGAGCAAAAGCTCATTTGTAATAGGCTCCGCAAGAGGGGCTATCCCGATTGGTCTCTAAAAAGAGCGACTACAATAGTCTCGAAAAAACCTTGTGATTCCCTTCTCTTCAAAACCAAACCCCCAATTAGTCAAGCCTTACAACAAAAACCAGTTCTGACTTTACAATACAGTAATCAGTTTTATAAGATCAAGAAGATCATCCTAAAATATTTGCCCATCCTAATGGAGGATGATGCACTTGAACATATTCTTAGGAATGGTTGTCTAGTGGTTCCACGTAAAGCAACATCATTGGGCGACTCATTGTCTCCTTCTTTATTTTCTTCCAAAGAAACAAAATTAACATGGCTTCACCACAGGGGCTTCTATAGATGTGGTTCCAACCCATGCAAGATTTGCCTGTATGACAAACCTACCAAAGTTTACCGAGACTCAGATGACACTAAAACATTTTCAATACGATCGTACATCAATTGTAATAGTGTTGCAGTGATTTACATAATCGAATGTACCATCTGCAATCTACGATATATAGGATGCAGCAGTAGGAAATTCAAAACTAGAATTTTAGAGCATCTTGGTTACATTAGAAACCAACATCTTACTAATATCTCTAATGCTGCCAGACACTTTATAACACAACACGACAGGTCAGTCTCTTCGTTTAAATGTTATGCAATAGAGGCAGTTACCACCCCAATATGTGGAGGTGACATCAAACATAAAATTCTAGCAAGAGAAGCCTTTTGGATCTTTACATTAAAAACCCGATTTCCCAAGGGCCTTAATCTTAGAAAGGAATTTATGTTCCACTATTAATCCAAGTTCCATACTGGCCTATATATTACATGAAACTAGACAATTCTTGGAAAGGATAATGGTTTTTTGCTCAAAATATACGCAAAAACCGAAGTTTCCGAGGCTTATTACAAAATGTAACCTATACCCTATAGCCTATACTAGGCTACACATATCTGTTCCAGTTTTTATTACTTAGACAAGAGCGATATTATACATCTGCCATGTCGAAATATACCTCTATTTGTACCTGTGTCAAGTCATTTCTTCATAGAATTTAGATTATTCCAACCATCGAATTGTTTTTAACTTTGACATTTTAAACGTTGCATACAATTGTAATGCACACGTAAAAACTTCACAACACACAGACGTTTATTTATATCATCAACACTTGAGTATGCACCTACATAGAGGTTTATATCCGTTTACCCAACAATTGCATATTTTTGAGGTTTTACATCATTTTGTATAGCCAATATAGATCACCAGTTACCTTGCTTCCAAAAACTAACGAATTTACTTACTTAATATCATCAATGATCATCGTATTTGTTTCGCCAAGGTCTGGCATCAATTGTATTTACCTCTTGCGTTCCAGCAGAATTCAGCTGGACCGCAATTTGGTTCACCTATGTTCACCGGATATAAGCCTGTAGCAAACATTATGCCTCTACTAACAAGCCATGAGGAAGGACGTGGTACACATCTGAAACACGTAGGCAACAGCCAGTGTTTATCCTTTGCATCTGGAAGCTACCTATATGTACTTTTAAGATTCTTCAATAAAATTGAAACACGTTTTCATTTTAATTACCTTTGCGCTGGATCACTGGTCTTCTACCCTGTTTCCTGCTTCACTGCCGTGTGCCGTCGCGGTGATCCTGGCGCAGCCTGTGAGTGAAATCTACGAACAGTGAGCTGGAGGACTCTTCCCAAAATTTCTTATTAATTAATACACCCTTTATGGCCGCACTATTTTGCAGGTAAAGGGACATTTTACCTGCAGCAATGCACGGCAATTAACAGGCTATTTGACATCCGCGCCAAAATGGTGTCAGTGCAGTGTTTGGTCGCATCGCGGCCGGGTCCGTGCCGCTCCGTGCGGCCTTACCCTAACATAGTGAGCAAAATCAACATTACAATAGAGAGTTGATTACTTTATTTCCTGTAAAACTATCTGAGTGTCGCTTTCTTTTATTGTATTCTCAGAAAAGTATGACCCTTCATTATCTTCTGCTTTGTGCTGTAGTTCTACTGTAGAAATGTGTCATTGTGTGTTTTGTGTGCAATGGTAACAACACAGGACTGTCTTTGTTTTGTCACATTGCCCTTAGTCCTTCACTGCCCTCCGCCTCTTTGCACAATAAGATACATCTGCAATAATTATACACAGCACTTATGTTGTGCTAAGTTTGGAGTGAAAAATTTGTCAATTTCTGTGTGGAAGAATCTCAATGTTAAGCTAGTGATCTCGTAAGAGCCTTAAAATGTAGTAACAAGTAAAGAGGATGGGAGCTTGCATGTTGTGTCTATAAAAAACATGATCAGCAGACAAAATGTAGTGATAATATATGGTGCTCTCCTTTTACGCCATAGAAAAGATTCCTAAATTGAGATACCAATAAGGCAACCTTCTGTCCTAAATGGGGAAAAAATATGCAGCTAAAGAAACTAACTGTAAAAACTCCTGACAAGTATAATAATAACAACAGTCAAGCTAGGCAATGAAATACATAACCTACAAGAATCATGAGCACACAAGGCTACAATATACAAAATGCCACAACTTCATTGTATACAAAAATCACAAATCTTTTAAAATTGTTGGGTAAAAAGGAAAGACGCCAAATTAGGCAATCTATAAAAGAATCCATAGAAGGGTGACACTATTACACACCAGTGCAGGAATAGTTAATAGCAATACATTAAAATATAAATGTATATGTCCCCACAAACATTTGCAAGTGCTAAGCAGAGTACGGTGTCGGCAGACACTAAGGAACTAAGGAGTTAAATACACAGGAATGTCAGTGAAATAAAGTACATATATGCACGTGCACCCAGCCCACCTGGCTACTCTGCTTACTGACACTTTTTTTTAACACGCTAGACTAGCTTGCAAGAAAGTGGGCGTGGTCTAACAGAAAGTTTGCTACACCGTGCGCCAAAATTGTGCCATCATTTTGGTGCAAAAACTGTCATAAACTTAGTCATCCAAGAAGTGGAATTAGGAAAAGTGTCTAACATGTCCAGCTAGATGCGCCAAATTTATCACACCGTGTGCACCATTTTGATAAATTTGGGCCATTTTCTGACTGGCTTGTCTAAGATTACACTGTCTAAAAACAGTATAAGTAAACCTGGCCCTATATGTGTGTGTAATGCGTATATATGTGTGTATTGTGTACATATGTTTTGTAATGTATGTGTAATATGTGTACGTATATACTGTATATGTACGTAATGTGTGTATGCATGTGTGTGTAAGCAATGCATGTATGTGTGTATCATAGAGCATTGCTATATATTTCTGCAGTTTAGCTGTATTATGTTTTATGTGCGGTATAGAGGTATGACTGTGTGTGGTATAGAGGTACCATGTATGTGTGCGATAAAGTGCTATGAATGTTATGTTACATTTTACAGGGGCAGGGACAAATTAAAATTGTGTTTGGGTATGTGGGTGGGAAGTATCACACTGAATTTTTCCAATGGGTGAAGAAATGCCAAACTACAGCTCTGTACTACTCACCAAACTGTAGTCCAATACCTTATATAGTGAATGGACTTGTTTTAATTGCTAAAGGATATCTTACAGATGTCCATAGTTCAAAGTATATCTATCTCATAACCTCAAGAAATTTTCATTCCAATAGTGACCCCATACAGACGCTAACCTCACAAATTGTATATTTACTAAAGTGCTAATAAACATATGGTTCTTTGTCTTCTCCCTGTACAATTTTTGGGCAAATACAAGGGGTCTGCCTGTTTCACATTTCAATGTTCTTTTCCATATCAGATTGACCATACCAAAGGTGTTGTTATATTGAATTACACCTTGAAGCTGGACTTTACACTATTGTGAAAGACTATTTGTTAGGAAAAGGCCTGTTCCCTTAAGATCAACATGACTACTGTTCTAGCTTCTGGGCGATTCTGGTTTTACTTTGAGCCTATCTCTTTACTCTGTCCTTCTTCCTATCAGGTGTAGGGTTAGTAATAATACCTGGCTTCCTCCACCTGTTCTTTGGTTGTGATTTTCCTGTCTACATGTGTTTTGATCAAGCTACTTACCTACACCCATTACCTCTGACTTCTGGACTTCTTGAAATTTGACCTCGGCGTGTATTTGGATAAACCTTTGTTTACCGCTTTTGATTATCTGCTCCCGGCTTGTTCTGACCTCTACTTTTTCTGATATCCACTTGCTTAGTGTTTTGGACATTCTGTTTACTCTCTGGCTGTCTGGTTCCTGTTCAGGTTTGCCTGAATTGCACCCCTTATAAAACACTGAACTCTGCTAAGACAACCTGGGTTCTAAGCAGCAAAAACCATCTAGCTTTGCGGTCGGCTCTGGCGAAAACAGTAGAAAAGCCTCAGACTCTGTCGATCAGAGTTGTGATGATTTGAGGTTGCGGATTTATTTGCACGCTTTCTTCCGGCAGTCGCCAGCAGCCTTTGGGGAATTGCCCAACTTGCAATTCCATAACAGAATAACAGGCCGATTTATATGATATCTGTAATGTCAGGGTAGGGAGACAGACAGGTGAGCCCTAATCTACCCGCCACTCAGTCCCTGCCTACTTGCAACGACCTGCCCTAGGCGACGGGGTACAACTGGGCGACGGTCCCTACACTCAATAGGTGCACGACAGACAAACAGACAAGGGTACAAAGAAGCAGGGAAATGGGGAAGCTGCCCACGGAGACACCGTGAGCAACAAGCAACAAGTGAACGAGCCGAGTCAAACCAGGAGATGAGCGAGGTACAAAAACGCAGAGCAGAAGAGTGGTCAGTAAAGCCAAGGTCAATCACAAGCAGAGGATTAGTAGTTCAAGAAGCTGCAGCAGGGCCAGGAAACCAGCAGAGAAGAATCACAAGCAAAGGAGAAACAGCAAAGGCAGGTATAAATAGACAGAGGGCGGGAGCTAGCTCCGTCTGGCCAGGCTGTGATAGGCTCTCCCACTCCTAAGCCTGCCATCCTGGGTGGTGGAAGATGGAGTCAGTCTCACAGACATAGAAGCAGGTGCAGACTGATTAACTATGGGCGTCGACACAGAAGTTGTGTCTGGCAGATCCTTTACAATATCCTTTAACGATGGAACCTATGCAAGCCCTGTTGGAACAGATGGACAATCTGACTTGTACAAGGTGTGGCCGTGAGGGTCCAACAGCATGAAACTGCAGCAATCATGACCAACGCAGTGATCGTGACCAAGTAGTCGTTCCAGTCACAACTCCGGTGGAACCTAAGGTGAACTTACCTGATCGTTTCTCTGGTGATCGTAAGTCATTTATTAATTTTCGGGAGAGTTGTAAATTATATTTTCGACTAAGACCTATCTCCTCGAGTACTGAGCAACTGTATTTCACTTTTGCAGGGTGATCCTCAAACCTGGGCCTTTTCATTGGGACCTGTTGCCCCTGAACTTTTTTCTGTGGAGACCTTCTTTGCGGCACTAGGTTTAATTTACGGAGAACCAGATATCACTGCAGTAGCCTTTCTGAGACTTCGTAAGATCTTTTAAAAATTACCCTTCGCCCTTGACTCTAGCGAATACCATAACCCTTGTTGTGCGTTTGGATCTATGTGAGCGCAGAAATGAAAGATCACCCCTTCCCTGCGCTGAGAGACCTTCATCTGATGAACAAGAGCTCATGCATTTGGGCTCAACTATGTCTTCTCAGGGACGGAGACTTTTTCGACAATGCAAGGGACTGTGTTTCTATTGCAGGGACGCTGGTCATACACTCAAGAACTGTTCCAAGCGTCCAGAACGCCCAGCTACGGAAAACGTCAGAGCCTAAATGGTCTCCGGGAATGCCATCTGGGCAGTCAGGTTTTTCCCACATTTTCTAAAAAAATCCTTTTGCCTGTTAATGCACGGTTTAATAATGTTTGTATTTCTGGTGAACCTTTTGTAGATTGTGGTTCTGCGGCCAATTTCTTGGATTTTCAGGTTGCAAAAAGATTGGCTATCCCCCTAGTTCAGTTGAGTACCCCAGTCAAAGTCTCTGCTAATGATAATACTCCTCTCGCTCAGGGGTCGGTCAAGTTCTCTACTCCGCCTGTTACTTTGGAAGTGGGTACTTTGTATACTGAACAAATCACTTACTTTATTCTGGAAAATTTGCCCTCTGAAGTAATATTGGGTTTCCATGGTTGCAAACACATAATCCAGTTATTGATTGGGTAAAAGCAGATTTGACTAAGTGGAATTCTAAATGTTATGATTCTTGCATATCTTTGTCTACTACTAATGTATCTTGCAATGCACCATCATTAAGATTTTGAGGATGTCTTTTCTGAAATCGGTTGTGAATCTCTCCCTCCTCATAGGTCGTACGAATGTCCCATTATACTTCTCCCTAATGCTAAGCTGCCTAAGGGACGGATTTATAATCTTTCTACTCCGGAGAGACAGGCCATGAAAGATTATATTAAAGACAGTCTCCGTAACGGTCATATTTGTCAATCTACTTCTCCGGTAGGTGCAGGTTTTTTCTTTTTTTTAAAAAAAAAGATGGCGGATTAAGACCCTGTATCGACTATCGTGAATAAGATTACCGTTAAGAATCAATATCCTCTTCCACTCAACTCGGACCTGTTTAATCAGATCTCAGGAGCCAAGTGGCTCCCTAAACTAGATTTATGCGGGGCCTACAATTTGGTTTGTATCCGCAAAGGGGACGAGTGGAAGAAAGCATTTAATATTCCAGATGGTTATTATGAGTATTTGGTCATGCCTTTTGGTTTAAGTAATGCTCCAGCGGTTTCTCAAAACCTTGTTAATGATATTTTCAGAAATGTTATTGGACGCTTTATGGTGGTGTATCTGGGCGATATTCTTGTGTTTTCTTCCGATTGGTCCTCTCATGTTCAACATTTAAGGTCTGTCCTACAAGTACTGAGGGAAAATTGTCTTTACGCAAAATTTGAAAAATTTATTTTCGGAGTTCAGGAAGTTAACTTCTTGGGATATGTGCTGTCTCCTCATGATTTTCATATGGACTCCGCTAAGGTTCAGGCAATTCTTGATTTGCTTCAACCCACTTCACTACAAGCTCTGCAGAGGTTCTTGGGTTTTGCTAATTATTACCGATATTTATTTTTCCTCCATTGCCAAACCTTTGACGGATCTTACAAAAGTGGGTTCTGATCTTGTAAATTGGAAACCTAGTGCGGCCTCCGCCTATTAAACCTTAAAAGTGTTTTATGGAAGCGCCTGTACTTCTTCAACCTGACCTTTCTAGCCCCTTTATTGTTGAGGTTAATGCCTTAGAAATAGAAGTGGGGGCTGTTATCACGTAGGGTTCGTGGACCCACTGGGCCGTACCGCCTTGGCGGTATGGCAGCTGGCCAACAGGGCGCAGGTCAGAGTCTATAGTTCATATAGGGTACCTGTGGCAGCTCGGACAGTAGCAAGGCAGGCTCGGCTGGGACTAGGCAGCAGGTAGACGACAGGCGTGGAGTAGCAGGACAGGCGTGGTATACAGCCCAGCACGACTACAGCTCAGCACGACACTAGATCAGCATAGCACAGGATATGGGTTACAGGATACAGGAACAGGGAACACTGGGAGCAGGAAACAATAGGGGACCATATTCAAAACAAACTAGGATATGACAACAACGCTCAGGCAACGAAGCAAGGGGCTGGGTCCTTCTTATAATCCAGGGCACTCATGGGCTGATTACATATGACAGTCAGGTGCGCGCACTGCACCTTTAAGAGCGGGCACGAGCGTGCGCACGCACCCTACGGGACCCGGCCGAGGTGAGTGGACATGAGCACTGGCCTGAGGAGGATACTGGGGCCAGCGCTTGCAGACCCATGGCTGTGGCCGTCAGGAGGTGAGTGAAGCTGATGGCCCACAGCCACTGACATGACAGTATCCCCCCTCTTACGCACCCTCTTCTTGGGGCCAGAGCGAGAGAGAAACTTCTTCAGAAGGGTAGGAGCATTGAGGTTATCCTCTGACTCCCAGGACCTCTCTTCAGGACCAAACCCCCTCCAATCCACCAAATAAAAAGTATTTCCTCTCACTCTCTTGGTGTCCAAGATCTCCTTAACCTCGAAGGTGTCTGAAGGGCCGCTGGAGGCAACCGTAGGTCTAGGAGTCTTGGTAAAGCAGTTCAGCACCACTGGTTTCAAGAGAGAGACATGGAAGGAGTTGAGGATCCTGAGGGTAGGAGGCAGCCGAAGCTTGTAGGCAACAGGGTTGATCCGCTGCAGGATCCCGAAGGGTCCGAGGAACTAGGGAGCAAATTTGTACGACGGCACCCTCAGTAGAATATTCCTGGAGGACAGCCAGACCTTCGTGCAGGGAAGAAACTGAGGAGGTTCTCTTCTCCTTGTGTCCACCTTCCGTTTTATGCAGTCGACCACCAGCAGGATGGAGGATCGAGTCTGCTGCCAGATCTGCAGAAAATCCCTAAAAGCCGTGTCAGCAGCTGGTACCTCGGACGTATCCAGCACCGGGAGAGGAACTCGTGGGTGCTGGCCATAGACAATAAAGAACAGTGTCTTCTGTGTGGACTCGCTGGTGTGATTATTGTAAGAGAACCCATGGGAGCAACTGCAGGCAATCATCGTGCTGCTTGGAGATGAAGTGGCGTAAGCAGTTCTCCAAGATCTGATTGATCCTCTCGACCTAACCATTGGACTGAGGATGGTAGGCCGAGGAATAGTCAAACTTTACACCTAGGAGTCCGCAGAGGGCTCTCCAGAACTTTGAGGTGAACTGAACCCCCCCCATCAGACACAATATGCTGCGGCAAGCCGAGCAGGCGGAAGATATGTTGGATGAACAGTTTGGCCAGTTGAGGAGCAGAAGGAAGACTGGTCAGAGGAATGAAGTGGGCTATCTTCGAAAATCGATCCACCACCACCCAGACAGTACTGCATCAAGCAGAGAGAGGCAGGTCAGTGTCAATGTCCATAGCTATATGCTGCCAGGGAGCATCAGGCACAGTCAATGGCTGGAGCAGGCCAGCAGGTCTGGAGTGAGCGACCTTGTTAGCTGCACACACTGAGCAGGATGAAACAAAGTCCATATGTCCTTGGGCAGCGTGGGCCAATAGAAATGACGAGCAATCAGATCCCAGGTCTTACGGGTCCCCGCGTGACCTGCCAGTCTAGAGGAGTGTCCCCAGCAGAGGATTCTCCCTTTGTCAGCCGGACGCACAAAAGTCCTCCCTGGAGGAGTGTCCCCAACTTGCAGGGGGTTGACAGAGACAATGCAAAACGGATCAATAATGTTCTGTGGAATTTCCATGGTGTCTTCTGTATCAAAAGACCTGGACAAGGTATCGGCCCTCACATTTGAGCCTCCCAGGCTGATATGGCAACTCATCAACACCCCACAATCATGTCGCAGAGGAGATCTAGTGACAGAAGGGTCCTCTAGATCGCATCTAAGTGGTTAAATGGCCAGGATCTGAGTTATCGCCATTAGAGATGGGTGTCAGCATTCAAATACAGTTGATACCCGCTGCGTATTGAGCAGGCTTAGCTCCTGAGCCCGCTCCATATTTTCCCCCCTGACAATGTTGGTTTAAACTTAACTACTTGTCCATAAAAGAATAAGTTGAAGTTCATGGGCCCCCATGTAAAATCTATTAGGGCCTCCCAACTACCATGCTTTATTTATAGAACTGTTTTCCTCATATAGCACAGAAGAACCTTTTTTAGACTCCTTCAGATGCCAGGACCCGAGTGCAACCTCTACATTCCCTATAGCTACGCCCCTCCTCCAGGAACCAGTGTTCTTTTAACAATAAAAGGGTCGGGGCATGGTCGGATATTGATGTGATGGGACTGTCCTCATCACAAGCTGTAGTGATGGCTATTCTAATAATGGCTGGCGTAGGGGAATATATTTCAATTAAAATGTCAAGCGATTAAAGACACATAAATTTTTTCAGTTTAGTGTCTATTATCTGGGTTTTTAATATTTCTATTCTAATGTGGAGATCAGGCTATTTTAAATAACTACTATATCTTCCTGATTAGAATAACTGAAAACTGAATGTGCTGACAGCTATTAGTTAAAGTTCCTTTTCTTTTAAATGACAGTGAATAATGAAACTGTCTGACTGCTATTGTTTGACCCTGGAACATCATAACCATAAAACTTTTATTGCTAGTTTAATGCATTATACCAGGAAGATGTGTGCTTGGAAAGAGACACATTCATTCCTATTTGCTTTAGGGCGGATTTACACGAACGCGATATATGTCCGTGCCACCCGCGTGTTTTTCACGCGTGTCGCACGGACCTATGCAAGTCTATGGGGCTTGCCGTGATGACTGTCCGTGATTTTTGCAGAGCGTGAGTGCGCTGCGTAAAACTCACGACAGGTCCTATGTTTCTACGTTTTTCGCGTATCACGCACCCATTGAACTCAATGGGTGCGTGAAAATCACGCGCACCACGCGGAAGCACTTCCGTGGGACGTGCGTTATTCGCGCAACAGCAGTCAAAAGTATGTTTGCAAACAGAAAAGCACCACGTGCTTTTCTGTTTACAAACATCCAAACGGAGTGTCATAATGATGGCGAAAATCACGCAGCCGCACATCCTATGGGATGCCACACGGAGCTGTTAAGTGCCTTTTGCGCACGCAAAACGCAGAGTATTTTGCGTGCGCAAAAACGCACTTGCTCGTGTAAATCCGCCCTTATAGTGTTTAATGTTCAACCCTCACATAAAATTAACATTGCCAAACATTTCTCTTGGGAATGGTTTCCATTGTTCCTTATTCCGGAATCCAATCCCATTATCCCAGATGGGAGAACAAAATCCTCTATCTCAAGGGTAATTGAGTTTAAAGAAGCTCTGTCACCAGATTATAAGTGCCCTATCTCCTACATAATCTGATCGGCGCTGTAATATAGTGGTTTTTATTTTGAAAAACTATAATTTTTGAGCAAGTTATGAACAATTTTAGATTTATGCTAATTCGTTTCTTAATAGACTACTGGGCGTTTTTTACCTTTTTACCAACTGGGCATTGTAAAGAGAAGTGTTTGACACTGTGTAATGTCCGTGGCTGCGGGCTGTCAGCTCCAACCTCCCCCTGACAGCCGCAACCACGAGTCGGCAAGCCCTGGCCCCAGCTTCCTCCACAGGAGACGCCAGCGCTCGCGTCCACTCACCTCTGCCGGATCCCGTAGGGTGCGTGCGCACGCTCGTGCCCGCTCTTAAAGGGGCAGCGTGCGCACCGGATCTCATGGACGAACTTTGACCCGTGAGTACCCTGGACTATAAGAGGGGTAGTTCTACACCTGAGCGTTGTTGGGTTTCCTTAGTCTGTCTATGCAAATGGTCCCTTAGTGTTTCCTGCTACCAGTGTTTCCTGTTCCTGTACCTGTATCCCGATCTAGTGCCGTGCTTGCTATAGTCGTGCTGTGCTGGATACCACGCTTGTCTGCTTCTCCACGCCTGACGTCCACCTGCTTCCTAGTTCCTGACAAGCTACTGTCCGTGCTGCCACAGGTACCCTATATCCTATAGACTCAGACCTGCGCCCTGTTGGCCAGATGCCTTACCGCCAAGGCGGTACGGCCCAGTGGGTCCACAGACCCTTCGTGACAGTACGCTCAGGCCATGGACCCCGCTGGTCGGTTCAAAACTATGACGACGACACAGGAGATGCGAGCAGATATGCTGGACCTCCGGTCCCAACAGGACCAACTCCTCCAGGCGTTGAACATTCTTGCACGTCGGCAGGAGGCACAAGCTGCCGTTCCTCCTACTACACCTCCTGGCAATGTGGATCCTCAGTCTACACCTCTTGGCAGTATTGACCCACGTGTTTCTTTGCCACTTCCTGACCGCTATGATGGAGAAGCAAGTACCTGTCGTGGTTTTCTAAATCAATGCCAAATCCACTTCAGCTTGTATGCTAGGACATTTTCGTCTGATGGTGCCAGGGTCCCTTTCATCATTTCTCTCCTCACTGGAAAGGCCCTTGCATGGGCGAACCCTATCTGGGAGAGACAAGGACCAGAGACCCGTGACTTCCCTGCGTTCCTTCTGACTTTTCGCATGGTGTTTGAAGAGCCTGGACGGGTCTCATCTGCAGCGGCTTCTTTTGATTGACCTGCGCCAAGGAGACACCTCCGTGAGTGAGTACGCCATCCACTTCCGCACCCTGGCGGGAGAGCTCGCATGGAACAATGAGGCTCTCGTGGCTGCGTTCTGGCAAGGACTATCTTCCAGAATTAAAGACGAACTTGCCGCCCGGGATCTGCCGTCTACGCTGAATGACCTCATCCTTCTGTCTGTCTGACGGGTTAGTGAACGCCTCCAAGAGGTTCAACAGGAGGGAGCCCTTCCTAGTCTGGTCCCTACGTTGCAGCAACCCCTGCTGTTCTCAGATGCCGATCCACCTAAGAAGTCGGTAATAACGGATCAATATAAGTTATCTACCCAAGAGAGACAACGCAGACGCACATCTAGACTGTCTTTATTGCGGCCTCGATGGCCACCTGGTGCGCCTGTACCCCCAAAAATCCCAAAACCTAGGGTTGCTTGGAGTGACGACCTTGGGTAAAGATGGACTTCCGTCTAAATTGTCCATACCCGTGACTATAGTGTCCGGCGAGAGAACGCATCAGGTCTCTGCGTATCTGGACTCTGGTTCCGCTGCTAATTTTATCCGCAGAGATCTGGTGGACCTTCTGCATTTGCCCACCACCCTCCTGGAGAGCCCGTTGACAGTTGCTTCAGTAAATGGACTACCTCTGCCAGAACCGGTTTTAGCGGTGACCAAGCCGCTGAGGCTCCAAGTGGGAGCTCTTCACTCCGAACTTTTGCCTTTCTATGTCCTGCCCAAAGCTGTTAACCCTGTGTAACTGGGCCTTCCTTGGCTCCGTCTACATGCTCCAGTTTTGGACTGGAGTTCTGGAGAGGTTCTTCAGTGGGGCCCTGAGTGTCAAGGTCGTTGCCTGCTGAGGATTTGTTCTTCTAAGCCTTCGCTGCCTCGGTCATTGGCAGGATTGCCGGGTCATTATGCTGCCTTTTCAGACGTCTTCAGCAAGAGGGAGGCGGAGACTTTGCCTCCACATTGGGCGTATGACTGCCCTATTGAACTGATACCTGGTGCATCCCTTCCCCGTGGTAGGGTATATCCTCTCTCCTTGCCAGAGACTTTGTCCATGGCCTCCTATGTGAAAGAGAACCTAGAAAGGGGCTTCCTCCCCGGCAGGAGCCGGGTTCTTCTTTGTCAAAAAGAAAGATGGCTCTCTTCGTCCTTGCATCGACTACCGTGGTCTTAACCAGAACACGGTGAAGAATAAATATCCATTGCCCCTGATCTCCGAACTGTTTGATCGAATACGTGGTGCAAAATTTTTTTCTAAACTAGACCTGCGTGGGGCTTACAACCTAATCCGGATTCGTCAGGGCAATGAATGGAAGACTGAATTTAACACCCGTGATGGACACTATGAGTATCTAGTAATGCCCTTCGGCCTATGTAATGCTCCCGCGGTCTTCCAGGAGTTTGTGAATGACATTTTCCGTGACCTCCTCTATGTTTGTGTTGTAGTCTACCTTGATGACATCTTGATTTTCTCCCCAGATCCTGTGACAAACAAGAGACATATCCATCAGGTTCTGCTACGTTTAAGGGAGAATCGTCTCTATGCCAAGTTGGAGAAGTGCGTATTTGACAAGGATGCTCTACCCTTCCTGGGCTACATTGTCTCGAATCGAGGTCTTTCGAGACAGAAGACACCATTGAGAATCCATAGAATATTATCGATCCATCCTGCATTGTCTCGGTCAATCCCCTATAAATCAGGGACATTCCTCCAGGGAGGACTTTTGTGCGCCTGGCTGATCGTGGAAGAATCCTCCATTGGGGACACTCCTCTAGACTGGCAGGTCACGCGGGGTTACGTAAGACCCAGGATTTGATTGCTCGTCATTTCTGGTGGCCCACTCTGCCAAAGGATATTGTGGACTTCGTTTCTTCCTGTGCTGTATGTGCAGCAAACAATCCAGGCCTGCTGGTCTGCCCCAGCCATTGCCTGTGCACAATGCTCCCTGGCAGTATATAGCGATGGACTTTATCACGGACCTGCCTCTCTCTGCTGGATGAAGTGCTGTGTGGGTGATGGTGGACCGATTTTCGAAGATGGCCCACTTCGTTCCTCTCACCGGTCTTCCTTCTGCTCCTCAGTTGGCCAAATTATTTATTCAACATATCTTCCGCCTGCTCGGCTTGCCACAGCATATTGTGTCTAATTGGGGGGTTCAGTTTACCTCGAGGTTCTAGAGAACCCTCTGCGGACTTCTTAGTGTGAAGTTGGACTTTTCTTCTGCCTACCATCCTCAGTCTAATGGTCAGCTCGAGTGGATCAACCAGATTTTGGAGAACTACCTACGCCACTTCATCTCCAAACAGCATGATGACTGGGTGCAGCTGCTCTCCTACAACAATCACACCAGTGAGTCTACTAGGAATACATGGTTCTGCATTGTCTACGGCCAGCATCCACAAATTCCTCTTTTGGCGCCTGATACTTCCGAGGTACCTGCAGCTGACTCCACGTTTAGAGACTTTTTGCAGATCTGGCAGCAGACTCGATCCTCCATCCTAATGGCAGTGGACCGCATGAAACGGAAGGCTGACACAAGGAGAAGAGAGCCTCCTCGGTTTCTTCTTGGCACTAAGGTCTGGCTGTCGTCTAGGAATATCCGACTGAGGGTGCCATCATGTAAATTTGCCCCCAGGTTCCTCGGACCGTTCGAGGTCCTGCAACAGATCAACCCTGTCGCCTACAAGCTTCGGCTGCCTCCTACCCTCAGGAATCCCAACTCCTTCCATGTCTCCCTCCTGAAACCAGTGATCCTGAACCGCTATTCCAGGCAACGGTTTCTGATGAGGAGATTCTTTCCAACCTCTGTCACCAGAACCTGCTGAAGACAAGTAAGAAATAGATTAGTTAGCACTTTATACCAAGCAAAAGTTGCGCTCAATGAGGCAGCGCAGCACTATGTTCAGACTAAATGCATACATGAACAAACGGAAGAGGATTGCTCCATACTAAACTTTCTCAAAGACTCTTATCTGAGAAACGCTGAACTCTCCGGGCACTTCCGCCCTCAGATTCCTAGGGGAAAAAGTTTACGGTGCATTTTTGTAACAACAACTAAACCCTAAATAGCAGGTTGCAGCAGCAGTCTCCAGACTGCATAAGGTTAAAACACCCTGTGTACATCTCCTAGGAATGTCAGAAGTTCAGCATAACAATATGAAAACAGTAAGGGTATGTTCACACGCTTAACAAAAAACGCCTGAAAATAGGAGCTGTTTTCAGAGAAAACAGCCTCTGATTTTCAGGTGTTTTTGAAGCTGAAAATGAAGCTTCTTTTAATTTGGAGCTTCTTTTGAGGCCTTTTTTGAGGTAGTTTTCCATAGTGTTCAATGGAAAATCAGCTCCAAAAAAACATCTCAAGAAGGCATTCAGCTTCTGTTTTTTAGGCTTTTTTCAAGGCGTAAACGCCTTGAAATACGCCTGAAAACACTGCGTGTAAACATACCCTAAGGGTATGTTCACACGTAGTCAACAAAAACGTCTGAAAATCCAGAGCTGTTTTCAAGGGAAAACAGACCCTGCTTTTCAGAAGTTTTTTTACCAACTCGCATTTTTCGCTGCGTTTTCACGCCGTTTTCTAAAAACGTCCAAAGAAGTGTCCTGCACTTCTTTTGACGAGGCTGTATTTTTACGCGTCGTCGTTTGACAGCTGTCAAACGACGACGCGTAAATAACAGGTCGTCTGCACAGTACGTCGGCAAACCCATTCAAATGAATGGGCAGATGTTTGCTGACGTATTGTAGCCCTATTTTCAGACGTAAAACGAGGCAAAATACGCCTCGTATACGTCTGAAATTTGGCCGTGTGAACATACCCTAAGGGTATGTTCACACGCTGAGAGGCAGTTACGTGTGAAAAGACAGACTGTTAACAGCTGCCTCGTTTCACGCGTAAAAGCTCCTCCTCGTAATTTACGAGGCGTCTGAGACGCTTGTAAACCTTGAGCCGTGCTTCATTGATTTCAATGAAGAACGGCTCAAATTACGTGGCAAAGAAGTGCCCTGCACTTCTTTGCCGAGGCAGTAAATTTACGCGTCGTCGTTTGACAGCTGTCAAACGACGACGCGTAAATTACAGGTCGTCTGCACAGTACGTCGGCAAACCCATTCAAATGAATGGGCAGATGTTTGCCGACGTATTGCAGCCCTATTTTCAGACGTAAAACGAGGCATAATACGCCTCGTATACGTCTGAAATTTGGCCGTGTGAACATACCCTAACACAATGCAAACAAGCAGTGCAAACCCATCTTGTCCAAGTCCACAGGACAGAAAAAAACACATGGTAGGAGGGTCAAGATGTCCTTATGTAGGGAGGAGACTCTAGTTGATTAGTTTTATTAAATTAAAAATTCCATCTGCCCTACTATTTCAAAGGGGCAGAGATACCCCATTATGTGCTGCTGCAGGACGTAAGGGAAACACCCATTTTTAACCAACCAAAATATCATATTTGTTAAAATGGGTTACCAGCAAGTAAATAATTTCATCAGATGTTCAATATTCACTGCCTTCAAACAAAAAATGTTTCATTTAAAAAACAAACAAAAAAAACAAATTATGGAGCAAAAGTTAGATCAGTTTCAGTTCAAAAGATCAATTTATACTATCTAATGTTCATCTAATCCATTAGAAATTGTTCTGTGTTTGTTTGACCAGCTTTATTTTTCCTCAAAAATAAGAGCGCTCTGTATGTTCTAGTAATGTACCCCTGCAGTTTTCTGTTCTTTTATGTTTCCAATGTGAATTCTCCATGTTGGAGCGCTCACTGTCTGTTTTAGTTATTATTCTAAAAATGTAATAAAAAGTTTATTGTTAAAAAAAAATAGTAGTGTTCTGGAGGGAAAGTAATATGTGTATAAATGTCTGATAGATACGAGTCCTAACATTCCTTGTCTTGCACAGCTGTGTCCGTAACTCCCATAGAACAGAATGGAGAGAGCCGAGAGCCGCGCACACGTGCAGCCCCCTCTCCACTAGTCCCTGACTGGAATCGGCAGCCAGTAGTCGCCTCACCAGTCAAAACGGGGGTCGGGTGACTGCCATTCTCCATATAGCGCTAAATCAATGGAAAAATAAAATCGCTATGGCTCTCAGAATGTGGCGACAAAACTCAAATTTTTTTAACAATCAGTTTTTTCCTTGTAAAAGTAGTAAAACATAAAGAAAACTATATAAATGTGGTATCGCTGTAATCGTATTGACTCACAGAATAAAGTTAACGTGCCGTTTTTACCGTATGGTTAACGCTGTAAAAACAAAACCACCCAAAAGGTTGAGGAATCACAGTTTTTTTCCTATTTCACCCTACATATATTTTTTTTCTCATTTCCCACTACATTATATGGTACAAAAAATGGTGTTGGGAAAATCTACAACTCGTTCCGCAAAAAACAATCCCCCATATGTCAATATTGATGGAAAAATAAAACAGTTATGTCTTTTGGAAGGTGGGGAGGAAAAAACAAAAGTGAAAATCCGAAAAATGGCTGCGGAGGGAAGGGGTTAATGTGAAATTAAAATTAATAAAAAGGTACACATTAAAAAAAATAAAACTATTTTTTTGCCATAAAAAAATGATTTACTTTAGTAAAAGTGTAAAAATAAAATAAAAACGACACATATATGGTATCGCCGCAATTGTAATGACCCCAAAAAATAAAGTTATCATATTATTTAAACCACAAGGTGAACCCCGTAAAAAATTGCAAAAAACAAAGGCAAAATTGCTATTTTTTTCCCATTTTCCCCCAAAATAATAATAATGAAAGATTAATCATTAAGTCCCATGTACCCCAAAATGGTAGCAATGAAGTCCCGCAAAAAACAAGCCCTCATATGGCGACATTGACGGAAAAATAAAAAAAGTTATGGCTCTTGGAAAGCGGCGATGCAAAATAAAATTATTTTCGTTCAAAAGTGTTTTTATTCTGCAAAACTAGTAAAATATAAAAAAAATTATACATATTTGGTATCGTCGTAATCGTACCGACCCATAGAATAAAGGTAGCATGTTATTTACGCCGCACAGTAATCGGCTAACAATGGCTAAATTGCTGTTTTTTTTATATCCCCCCCCCCAAAAAAGTCAATAAAAGTTAATTAAAAAATTCTACATACCCCAAAACGGTGCCTTTGAAAAATACAACTCATCCCGCAAAAAACAAGTCCTCATACAGCCATGTCAATGTGAAAATAAAAAAGTTATAGCTCTTCGAATGTGACGATGGAAAAACTATAAAAATTGCTTGGTCATTAGGGCCCAGACTGCAAGCAGAGGGAAGGGGTTAAAGGAGTTGTACACTTTGCATAATCTTACTTGTTAGAAGGATCCCTTGTAATAAGCCTGGCATGAAGGCCTCATGCACACAAACATATTCTTGTCCTCCTGTAAATACTGGCATAAATACGGGTCCTTGGTCACACGTATTTGACCCGTATTGCACCAGTATTTACGAACCCGTTCCCGTAAATATGGGTCCGGTGTCACCAGTATTCCACCCGTATTTACGGGCACGTTTTCGCTGCAAAATTGCACTGCACTAATCGGCAGCCCTTCTCTCTATCAGTGCAGGATAGAGAGAAGGGACAGCCCTTTCCGTAGTAAAAGAAATTCATACTTACCTGGCTGTTGTCTTGGTGATGTGTCCCACTCTTGACATCCAGTCCGACCTCCCTGGATGACGCGGCAGTCCATGTGACCGCTGCAGCCAGTGATTGGCCTGTGATTGGCTGTAGCGGTCACATGGGATGAAACGTGATCCCGGGAGGAAGAAGAAGAAGAGTTCTGGGTATGTTAACTTTGAATACTATTTACTCCAGATATAGTCATTGTCCCGGGTGCTGAGAGTTACTGCCGATCAGTTAACTCTTTCAGCACCCTGGACAGTGACTATCCCCTGACGTTGCCTAGCAACGCTCCTGTAATTACGGGTGCACACACGTAGCCACCCGTAATTACGGGAGCCCCATAGACTTCTGGGAATCCTCATGAAGTAATAGGAGACCAAATATAATTAGGAGGATTAAAGCATTTTGTGATAAAACATTACATACATTATCTGTTCTCAGAAGGTTATCACTGTGTGTTATCTGTGGTATTACATAGGACTGCATGTAAGGCTTCGTTCACATCTGCGTAGGGACTCCGTTCATGGGTTCCATCTGAGCGTTCATTCAGGGGAACCCATGAATGAAATCCAAACTGAAACAACCATAGGTTTCCGTTTGCATCACTATTTCAATAGTGACGGATCCGATGCAAATGATTTCCGTTTGTCACCGTTGTTTAAGGGTTCCTTCGTTTTGATGGAATGAGTAGCGCAGTCGACTACAGCATTGATTCCGTCAAAACAACGAAACCCTTAGGCCCCATTCACACGAACGTGTTTTTGCGGCCGCAATTCCCCCGAAAATCCACGGGAGAATTGCGGCCCCATTCATTTCTATGGGGCCATGCACACGACCGTAGTTTTTACGGTCCGTGCATGGCCCGGGAGCCCGCACCGCAGAAAGAACGGACCTGTCTTATTACGGCCGTGTTCTGCGGTTCGGGCTCATTAAAAATAATGGCCGCGGCCATGTGCATTGCCCGTGATTTGCGGGCGGCTCGCGGCTGACAGTCCACAGCCGGCCGACCCGAAAATCACGGCCGTGCACACGGCTACGGTCGTGTACATGAGGCCTTACACAACAGTGACAAATGGAAATTTGCACCGGATCCGTCACCATTGAAATCAATGGTAATGCAAATGGAAACCTATAGTTTCCGTTTGGATTCCTTTCATGGGTTCCCCTGACGGAAAGGGCCAGCGGAACCCATGAACGGAGTCCTGACGCAGATGTGAACGAAGCCTTACCTGTGGTGTTTCATAGGACTGCAGGTAACATCTACTACATTATCTGTACTCAGAGAATTATTACTGTGTTATCTGTGGTATTACATAGGACTGCAGGTGACATCTAGTACATTATCTGCACTGTGTATATATGGGTATGTATGTGAATGTGTATTTTTGCTTGTATATATGTGCCTTTTATGTATTTGTATATGTTCCTGTCAGTGTATTTGTGTGTGTGTGTGTGTGTGTGTGTGTGTGTGTGTGTGTGTGTGTGTGTGTGTGTGTCTGTATATACAGTATGTGTATGTATGTCTATATATTTACCTTTATGCATGTATATATTCGAGAATTTGTGTATATATATTTGCCTGTTTGTCTAAATATGTCCCCTATGTATGTACAGTATATATGTTCCCGTATGTGCATGTCTATGTGGTTAATTCTTGGTTTGTGGTGGGCAGCACTAGAGAATCCCACACAGGGCGCTATCCAACCTAAGGGCGGCCCTGCTTCTACTTCATGCTGGGTTTTGTTATATGAGCAGCAATGATTCTCCTGTATATTATGGAGCAGGTAGAAGAGGAGGAGGGGGAGGAGAAAGCTAGAAGAAGCAACAGCAGTAGCAGAGGAGGTAAATAATGTCACATCTTTCTACTTAGGCGTCATGCACACGTCAGTAATCTGGTCAGTATTTCGCTTCAGTATTTGGAAGCCAAAACCAGGAGTGGGTCCAAAACACGCAAGAGGAATCTTTCCATTATCGTTTTTCTCTGTTTATGTTCCACTCCTGGTTTTGGCTTCCAAGTACTGAAGCAAAATACTGACCAGAATACTGACATGTGCATGAGACCTTAGTGTGTGACTGCTACTGGTTTTGTGTGTATGTAGTGAGAGACTCTGATTAACCCCTTAATGACAAGGCCTTTTTGCGCGTTAATGACCAAGGATTATTTATTCTTTCTTCACATTCCAAGAGTCATAACTCAGGACGCAGATACAAATGAATACTATAAGCTGCAGACCACGTTAGGCCTGCAGCCTATAAGGTGCTGGGAAGACTCCCTGCGCAGGCCGGCATGATGACATCACTGCATCACGCTGGTCTGCGCAGGCGTCCCGCCCGAAAGGTGTGCAGCGCTCTGTCCATCGTGGGAATGGGGAAAGGTAAGTACAATATTATTTTAAAAAATGTTTTGGAAGGGGGATTGCTATGTTACACTATATACAAGGGGGATCAATGTGTAGCACTATATACAAAGGGGGAGCGCTGTGTGGCACTATAAACAAGGGGGAGCACTGTGTGGTTCTATATACAAGGGGGAGTGCTGAGTGGCACTATATACAAGGGGGGGATATTTCTGTGTAGCACTATATACAAGGGGGAGCGCTGGGTATCACTATATACAAGGGAGGGGGAGCACTGTGTGACACTATATACATGGGAGGGGGAAGTGCTGTGTGCAACTATATACAGGGGAGGGAGGGCTGTGTGACATTATATACAAGGGAGGTAGGGAGCGCTGTGTGACACTATATACAGGGAAGGGGCGAGGTGTTGCACTATATACAAGGGTGAGGGCTGTGTAGCACTATATACAAGAGAGGGAGCGCTGTGTGGCACTATATAAAACGGGGAGCGCTGTGTGGCACTATATACAAGGGGGAGTGCTGTTTGGCACTATATACAAGGGGGAGCGCTGTGTGGCACCATATACAAGGGGAGAGCGCTGTGTGGCACTATATACAAGGGGGAGCGCTGTGTGGCACTATATACAAGGGGGAGCCCTGTGTGGCACTGTATACAAGGGGGAGCGCTGTGTGGCACTATATACAAGGGGGAGCGCTGTGTGGCACTATATACAAGGGGGAGCGCTGTGTGGCACTATATACAAGGGGGAGCACTGTGTGGCACTATATACAAGGGGGAGTGCTGTGTGGCACTATATACAAAGGGGAAGGCTGTATGGCACTATATACAAGGGGGCAGCGCTGTGTGGCACTATATACAAGGAGAGAGCACTGTATGGCACTGTATAGAAGAAGGAGCTCTATGTGGCACTATATACAAGGGGGAGCGCTGTGTGCTACTATATACAAGGAGGGAGTGCTGTGCGGCATGATATACAATGGGGGAGAGCTGTGTAGGACTATATACAAGGGAGGGAAGGCTGTTAGCCACTATATACAAAGGAGGGGGGCTGTGAGGCACTATATACAAGGGAAGCAGGCTGTGTGGCACTATATGCAAGGGAGGGGGGCTGTGTGGCACTGTGAACAAGGGGGGCTGTGTGGCACTATATACAAAGGGGAAGGCTGTATGGCACTATATACAAGGGGGCAGCGCTGTGTGGCACTATATACAAGGAGAGAGCACTGTATGGCACTATATACAAGGGGGAGCCCTATGTGGCACTATATACAAGGGGGAGCGCTGGGTGCTACTATATACAAGGAGGGAGGGCTGTGCGGCATGATATACAATGGGGGAGAGCTGTGTAGCACTATATACAAGGGAGGGAAGGCTGTTAGCCACTATATACATAGGAGGGGGGCTGTGAGGCACTATATACAAGGGAAGCGGGCTGTGTGGCACTATATGCAAGGGAGGGGGGCTGTTTGGCACTATATACAAGGGGGAGCGCTGTGTGGCACCATATACAAGGGGAGAGCGCTGTGTGGCACTATATACAAGGGGGAGCGCTGTGTGGCACTATTCAAGGGGGAGGGCTGTTTGGCACTATATACAAGGGGGAGTGCTGTGTGGCACCATATACAAGGGGAGAGCGCTGTGTGGCACTATATACAAGGGGGCAGCGCTGTGTGGCACTATATACAAGGGGGAGCGCTGTGTGGCACTGTATACAAGGGGGAGCGCTATGTGGCACTATATACAAGGGGGGAGCGCTGTGTGCTACTATATACAAGGAGGGAGGGCTGTGCGGCATGATATACAATGGGGGAGAGCTGTGTAGCACTATATACAAGGGAGGGAAGGCTGTTAGCCACAATATACAAAGGAGGGGGGCTGTGAGGCACTATATACAAGGGAAGCGGGCTGTGTGGCACTATATGCAAGGGAGCGGGGCTGTGTGGCACTGTGAACAAGGGGGGCTGTGTGGCACTATATATAAGGGGGCTGTGTGGCGCTATTTACAAGAGGGGGAGGGCTGTGTGGCGCAATCTACAGGTGGTCTGTGTGTGGCTCTATCTACATGGGGTCTGTGAGGCGCTATTTACAGGGGTGTGTGTGTGGCGCTATCTACAGGGCAGTGGCGTAGCTATAGGGGTTGCAGCGGTCGCCCCCCACCACATCAATAAAAAGTTACTATAGTAACTCGGGCCGCGGGCCCCTGTTATTATAGTAACCGACAGTACTTACCTTCCTGGTTCCGGAGCGCAGCGGAGGTCCTGACGTCACAGCGATGTGCGCAGCGCATGACGTCACAACGCTATGCGCCGCGCACAACATTGTGATCCCGGATAGAGTCAGGACAGAACTTCCGCCGCAGCTGAAGAGGAGGGTAAGGTTAATATCCCTGTCTGCTGAAGCTGATTGGCGGGGTCCGACTCTTGGGAGCCGGCCAATCAGCTGTTGTGAAGGGGCCGCAGCACTTGTACGAGAGCTGCTTCCGCTTCATTCCGGTCACTTGCCCACACTGTGAATCCGTGTCGGCGACTCACAGTGTGAGCGAGTAAGTGAAATGAACAGCTGATTGACGGGGGTCCCGGGAGTCGGACCCTGACACATCAGCCATTGATGGCCTATCCTGAGGATAGGCCATCAATGTTTAGGGACTGGACAACCCCTTTAAGCCTACGATGTAGCAGGCTTAGAGGGCCCATGAGACAGGAACACAGATTGTGTGATGCTGTCTGCTGGGCCCTGTATCTAAGCCAATCACATGGTAGGTTTAGATACAGGGCCCCAGCACACAGTAATCTTATACTGTATAAGATTACTGTCTGCTGGACCCTGTATCTAAGCCGACCTTGTGGTAGGCTTAGATACAGGGTCCCACAGACAGTATCACACATGGGCCCTGTATCTAAGCCTAACACATGTGTTACTAATCTTTTTTGGGTTTTCTTACAGGTTCGGTCGTATTCGAGGACTACTTTGATGACGGCTTTCTTTATTATCAATAAAATGATTAATGAGGGTTGTGTGAGTTTTTTTTTATTTCATTAAAATATTTTTTCTATGTCTTTGTGTTTTTTTTTAAACTATATTACTACCGCCTTAGTAATGGCCGCCGGATGATTGACAGCATCCATTGCTAAGGCGGGGCTTAGTGTTAGCCGGTGCAGAGGCTAACACTAACCCCTATTGTTACCCCGGTACCAACCGCCACCAGGAGTGCTGGGAAGAGTCAGGTACGATCCAGTACCTGACCATGTGTAGTGCTGGTTGGCCACCGGGGCGGCCGCAGGCTGGTATTATCAGACAGGGAAAGGCCAGAAACAGTGGCCCTTCCCACCCTGGTAATTCTAGGCTGCTGCTGCTTTATTGTATCTGGCTGGTTATGAAAAATGGGGGGATGGAAGTTCAGCTATATAAACAGATGGAGCGGGCTGCACAGGCGGGTACTGTAGTAATAATAATGGGAGAATTTAACCCCTTACCGCACCAGGACGCACCGGTACGTCCTGTATTGCAGTGCTTTAAGGCACCGGGACGTACCGGTGCGTCCCAGCTAAAAACTATCACCCTGTCGACTGTTTATGACAGTTGATCGGCACAGTAAGACGGCAGGGGACCAATCACAGCGGTCTCCTGCCGGCGATCGCTGTGATTGGTCAGTCAAAGCAGACTGACCAATCACAGCTCCATGACGTGGTGTATGGGATGGCACTGGCTCAAAAGCTGAGCCAGCGCTATCACCGCCGGTAATCAGCTGTCCGACACCCCTCTGCAACGGCCAGGACCGGAGCTAGGCTCCGATCCGGCCGATTAACTCCTTCAATGTATCGATCAACGCGATCAATGCATCGAAGTGTCTTGTAGCCTGTCGGCAACCACGATGGTTGCCACGGGCGCGGGTGTCAGCTGTTTGTCACAGCTGACATCGTGCTCTAATGGCCAGGACCGGAGCTATGTTCTGATCCGGCCGATTAACGCCTTAGATGCAGCAATCGCTGCATCTAAGTGATTAGATCGCGCCCTATGGATGCTAATGACATCCATCGGCACCCGTGGGTTTTCCTATGGTTGTTATGGCAACCGTAGCTTAACAATCGCTTCCTAGTACGGAAGCGTATTAGGCCCCGCCGGGAGGCGAAGCCTAATAGGCTTGCTGTCAGTGAATACGCTCTAACACACTGCACTATGTAGGTAGTGCAGTGTATTAGAATAGCGATCAGGGCTTCATGCCTTCAAGCTCCCTAGTGGGATACAAAAAAAGTTAAAACAAGTTAATAAAAATGTTGTAAAAAAGTAAAAAAAAATAAGTTTCATGTTAAAAAACACTATAAGGGTATGCCCAGACGTGGCGGAGTTCTTCCGCCACTGTCTGCATCAATGCCGCACAGAATCTGCATTGCAGATTCTGTTGCGGCTTTGCCTAAAATGGGCATTAAATTGATGCGGACTAGCCGTTGCGTATTGAGGGGAAGAGGGCTTCCCTTCTCTCTATCAGTGCAGGATAGAGAGAAGGGACAGCCCTTTCCCTAGTAAAAGTAAAAAGAAATTCATACTTACCCGGCCGTTGTCTTGGTGACGCGTCCCTCTTTCGCCATCCAGCCCGACCTCCCTGGATGACGTGGCAGTCCATGTGACCGCTGCAGCCTGTGATTGGCTGCAGCCGTCCCTTGGACTGAAACGTCATCCTGGGAGGCCGGACTGGAGGAAGAAGCAGGGAGTTCTCGGTAAGTAGGAACTTCTATTTTTTTACAGGTTGATGTATATTGTGATCGGAAGTCACTGTCCAGGGTGCTGAAACAGTTACTGCTGATCGCTTAACTCTTTCAGCACCCTGGACAGTGACTATTTACTGACGTCGCCTAGCAACGCTCCCGTAATTACGGGTGCACACACGTAGTCACCCGTAATTATGGGAGCCCCATTGACTTCCTCAGTCTGGCTGTAGACCTAGAAATACATAGGTCGAGCCAGAATGAAGAAATGTCATGTTCGTAAAACCAATACGCTCCGCAGCACACATAACATCTGCGGACTTCATTGCGGAATTTTGACTCTCCATTGAAGTCAATAGAGAAATTTCGCAATGAGTCCGCAACAAGTCCGCAACAGTCAGTGTATGCTGCAGACACCAAATTCCGCACCGCAGCCTATGCTACGCAGCGGAATTGTCTGCAACGTGTAAACGAACCCTACTAAAAAACTGTGGAAGGCAATGGAGAAACGTGTACGCTGCGGATTTCCGCTGCGGACTGTCCGCAGTGGAATTCCAGAGCAATTCCGCCACGTCTGGTCATGCCCTTACAGCCTTTTTTCCTATAATAAGCCTTTTATTATAGGAAAAACCAAAAAACATAAAAAAAAGTACACATATGTGGTATCCCCGCATTCGTAACGACCCAAATTATAAAAATATCATGCTATTTTACCTGTACGGTGAATACCGTAAAAAAATGAAATAAAAAACTATTCCAGAATCGCTGTTTGTTAGTCACTAACCCTCGCAAAACAGAATAAAAAAAGGGATCTAAAAGTTGCATGTACCCCAAAATTATACCATTAAAAACTGCAGCCCGTCCTGCAAAAGACAAGCCCTCCCGCAGCTTCTTTGACGAAAAAATAAAAAAGTTATGGCTCTCAGAATATGGTGATTTTATCGTGCAGACGCTGCAAAGCATAAGAGAAACCATATACATATGGTATCGCTGTAATCGTACCGACCCGCAGAATAAAGTAAAACTGTCATTCATAGCGCATGGCGAATGCTGTAAAAAAAATAAAATAATAAAAAACATCAGAATTGCAGGTTTTTGGTCACCTTGCTTGCCAAAAAAATGAAATACAATGTGATCAAAAAATTGCATGTACTACAAAATGGTACCAATGGAATCTACAGATTGTCCTGCAACAAACAAGCCCTCACCGAGCTCTGGTGGAGAAAAAATAAAGAAGTTCTGGCTCTCAGAATATGGCGATGCAAAATGTGCAGAGTGTCCAAAAGCGGATAAGATCTGGCATTTATCAGTGCGGCACTGGCCACACATCTGTGGATAATTATTTATTTACCCAATTATTATACCCTCTTATTATACCCTGATGTACCCCGCACAGCTTACATATGCCCCCCTGCATTATAAACTGAAATACCAGCAAAACGCCAAACAAAACTACCACTAAGCAAAATCTGCGCTCCAAAAGCCAAATGGCGCTCCCTCCGTTCTGAGCACTGCAGCGTGCCCAAGCAACAGTTTACGTCCACATATATGGCATCACCATACCCGGGAGAACCCGTTTAACAGTGTGAGGTATTAGTCTTCAGTGGCACAAGCTGGGCACAAAATATTCTACACTAAAATGGCACATACCTGTGGAAATTTGCAATTTTCACTTTGCACCATCCACTGAGCGTTCATTTCTAATAGAAAAAAAAACCATGTGTGGTCAAAATGCTCACTACAACCCTTAATAAAATGCCTTCAGGGGTGCAGTTTCCAAAATGGGGGTCACTACTTGGCGGTTTGTTTTACTATTTGACCCCAGAGCCCTGCCATTGTGGGCTAATGCTGCGAAAATCACCAAAATAGGTCTCACATGCGCCTTTCACTCCTAAGCCCTGTCATATGTCCAGGCAAATAATAAATGCCTTGAGGGGTGTAGTTTACAAAATGGGGTCACTTCTCAGGGGTTTACACTCTACTCTGGTACCTAAGGGAGCTCTGCAAATGCGACATGGCTCCCATACACCAGTCCAGCAAAATCTGTGCTCTAAAAGCCACATGGCACTCCTTCCATTTTGAGCTCTGCCATGTGCCCAAACAGCAGTTTAGGGCCACACATGGGGTATTTCCGTACTCGGGAGAAATTGGGTAACAAATGATGTGTTGTTTTTTTCTCCTATTACCCCTTGTGGAAAAAAAAATTGGGTGCAAAACGACATATTTTTGTGAAAAAAAGTTTTTTTTCATTTTCACTGCCTCCTTCTAATACAATCTATGAAACACCTGTGGGATCAAAATGCTCAGTACACCCCTAGATGATTACCCTGAGGGGTGAAGTTTTCAAAGTGGTGTCACTTCTCAGGGGTTTCTACTGTACGGGTACCTCAGGGGCTCTGCAAATGCGACATGGCGCCCAAAACACAATCAACCAAAATCTACATGCCAAGTAGCACTCCTGCCATTCTGAGCCCTGCGGTGTATCCAAACAGCAGTTTATGACCACATATGGGGTATTGCCGTACTCGGGGGAAATTGCTTTACAATTGTTGGGGCACTTTTTCTCCTTTATTCCTTGTGAAAATGAAAAAAATTCAACATTTTAGTGGAAAGAATGTAGATTTTCATTTTCACTGCATAATCCCAATAATTAAGCAAAAGAGCTGTGGGGTCAAAATGCTCACTATACCACTAGATAAATTCCACGAGGGGTATAGTTTCCCAAATGGGGTGAGTTTTTCCGGGTTTGCACTATTTTGGCCCCTCAGTGGCTTTGCAAATGTGACATGGGGCCGCAAACCATTCCAGCAAAACTTGAGCTCCAAAAGTCAAATGGCGCTCCATCCTTTCTAAGCCCTGCCGTGTGTCCAAACTGCAGTTTATTACCACATATGGGGTATTGCTGTGCTCAGAAGAGTTTGCTTTATAAATATTGGGGTGTTTTTTCTCCTTTATCTATATAAATTTAGATTTTCAATTTCACGGCATAATTCCCATAAATTCAGCAAAAACCATGTAGGATCAAAATGCTAACTATAACCCTAGAAAAATTCCTTAAAGGTTGTAGTTTCCAAAATGGAGTCACTTTTGGGGAGTTTCCACTGTTATGGTCCCTCCAGGGCTTTGCAAACACGACATGGCACCGAAAACCATTCCAGCAAAATCTGCGCTCCAAAATCCAAATGGCCCTCGTTACCTTCTGAGCCCTATTGCCGTAATCGGGAGACATTGGTTTACAAATGTTGGGTGCTTTTTCTCCTTTATTCCTTGTAAAAACGAAAACATCGTATGTTTTTTCAGAAAAAAAGTAGATTTTCATTTTCACAGACCAGTTCCAATAACTTAAGCAAAAAACCTGTGGGCTAAAAATGCTAACTATACCCCTAGAAAAATTCCTTGAGGGGTGTAGTTTCCAAAATTGGGTCACTTTTGGGGGGTTTCCACTGTTTTGGCACAAGACCTCTTCAAACCTGACATGGTGCCTAAAATATATTCTAATAAAATAGAGGTCCCAAAATCCACCAGGTGCTCCGTTGCTTCTGAGGTAGGTGCTTCAGTCCAGTAGCACGCTACGGCCAAATGTGGGATATTTCTAAAAACTGCAGAATCTGGGCAATAAGTATTGATTTGCGTTTCTCTCGTAAAACCTTCTGTTACAGAAAAAACTGTATTACAAATGCATTTCGTTAAAAAAAAATTGACATTTGTAAATTTCACCTCTAATTTGCTTTATTTCCTGTGCAATGCCTAAAGGGTTAAAATAAATTCTGAATGCTGTTTTGCATACTTTGAGGTGTGCAGTTTTTAAAATGGGGTGACTTATGGGGACTTTCTAATATATAAGGCTCTCAAAGCCACTTCAGAACTGAACTGGTCCCTGAAAAAATAGCCTTTTGAAATTTTCTTGAAAATGCGAGGAATTGCAGCTAAAGTTCTAAGCTTTGTAACGTCCTAGAAAAATAAAAGGACGTTCAAAAAACAATGCAAACATAAAGTAGACATATAGGAAATGTTAACTAGTACATATTTTGTGTGGTATTACGATCTGTTTTACAAGTAGATACATTACAATTTAGAAAAATGCAGATTTTAGCAAATTTTCGCTAAATTTTGGTGTTTTTTACAAATAAATATTGAATTTAACGACCAAATTTTTTCAGTATCATAAAGTACAACATGTCACAAGAAAACAATCTCAGAATCGCTTGGATAGGCAAAAGCATTCTGGAGTTATTACCACATAAAGTAACACATGTCAGATTTGCAAAAATCGGCTGTGTCCACAAGGCCAAAACAGGCTTAGACACAAAGGGGTTAATTACCGGGATATTAATTGGTGTCATGGTTCGGCTTCAACTGCACAGGGGAGACATTTCCTCAACCTGTTGCAGGAAAATTTTATGGACCAGTTTGTGGAAGACAAAGAGGTGAAACTCTGTTAGATCTGGTAATTTCTAATAATGCAGAGCTTGTTGGGAATGTCAATGTTCATGAAAACCTCGGTAACACTGATCACAATATAGTTACATTTTACCTATACTGTAAAAAACAAACACAGGCTGGGAGGGCAAAAACACTTAATTTTAAGAAGGCCAATTTCTCCAAGATGAGAGCTGCAATTCAGGATATAGAGTGGGAAGAACTAATGTCAAATGATGGTACAAATGATTTTCAAATCTACTTTGGGTAATTATAGTGCAAAATTTATTCTTATATGTAACAAGTATAAACGACTAAATTTAAACCCCACATGGCTTACACCTTCTGTAAAAAGGGCAATACATGACAATAAAAGGGCAAATCTGAGGATAAATTTGCAACCTTTTTAAATTATAAAGAGCGTAATAAAATCTGTAAAAATTTTATAAAATTAGCAAAAATACAAAATGAAAGGCAGGTGGCCAAGGATAGTAAAACAAATCCCAAAAAATTATTCTTCAAGTATATAAATGCAAAAAAGTCAAGGTCTGAACATGTAGGACCCCTAGATAGTCGTAATGGGGAGTTGGTCACAGGGGATCAAGAGAAGGCAGAGTTACTAAATGGGTTCTTCAGCTCTGTATATACAACAGAAGAAAGAGCAGCTGATGTAGCCGCTGCTGGTGCTGTTAATATATCAGTTGATATACTGAATTGGATGAATGTAGATATGATCCAAGCTAAATTAAATTAAATAAATGGGCACAAGGCTCCGGGACCAGATAGCTTACACCCTAGAATTCTTTGAAGAGCTTAGTTCAGTTATTTCTGTCCCCCTTTTCATAATATTCAGAGATTCTCTAGTGACTGGTATACTGCCAAGGGACTGGCGCAGGGCAAATGTGGTGCCTATTTTCAAAAAGGGCTCTAGGTCTTCCCAGGGTAATTATAGACCAGTAAGCTTAACATCCATCGTGGGGAAAATGTTTGAGGGGCTATTGAGGATCTATATACAGGATTATGTGACAAAAAATTGTATTATAAGTGACAGCCAGCACGGTTTTACTAAGGACAGAAGTTGTCAAACTAACCTGATCTGTTTTTATGAAGAGGTGTGCAGAAGCCTAGACAGAGGGGCCACTGTGGATATAGTGTTTTTGGACTTTTCAAAGGCATTTGACACTGTCCCTCATAGACGTTTAATGGGTGAATTAAGGACTATAGGTTTAGAAAATATAGTTTGTAATTGGAATGAGAATTGGCTCAAGGACCGTATCCAGAGAGTTGTGGTCAATGATTCCTACTCTGAATGGTCCCCGGTTATAAGTGGTGTACCCCAGGGTTTAGTGCTGGGACCACTATTATTTATTAATGATATAGAGGATGGGATTAATAGCACTATTTCAATTTTTTCAGATAACACCAAGCTATGTAATATAGTTCAGTCTATGGAAGATGTTCGTGAATTGCAAGCGGATTTAAACAAACTAAGTGTTTGGGCATCCAGTTGGCAAATGAAGTTTAATGTAGATAAATGTAAAGTTATGCATCTGGGTACCAACAACCTGCATGCATCATATGTCCTAGGGGGAGCTAGACTGGGGGAGTCACTTGTTAAGAAGGAACTGGGTGTACTTGTAAATCATAAACGAAATAACAGCATGCAATGTCAATCAGCTGCTTCAAAGGCCAGCAAAATATTGTCGTGTATTAAAAGAGGCATGGACTCGCGGGACAGGGATGTAATATTACCACTATACAAAGCATTAGTAAGGCCTCATCTAGAATATGCAGTTCAGTTCATAGAAAGGATGCCCTGGAGTAAGAAAAAATACAAAGAAGAGCAACGAAGCTAATAAGTGGCATGGATAATCTAAGTTATAAGGAAAGATTAAAAGAATTAAACCTATTTAGCCTAGAAAAAAGACGACTAAGGGGGGACATGATTAATTTATATAAATATATTAATGGCACATACAAAAAATATGGTGATATCTTGTTCCATGTAAAACCCCCTCAAAAAACAAGGGGGCACTCCCGCAGTCTGGAGGAAAAAAGGTTCAACCTGCAGAGGCGACAAGCCTTCTTTACTGTGAGAACTGTGAATCTATGGAATAGTCTACCGCAGGAACTGGTCACAGCAGGGACAGTAGATGGCTTTAAAAAAGGCTTAGATAATTTTCTAGAACAAAAAAATATAAGCTCCTATCTGTAGAAATGTTTCCCTTCCCTTTTCCCATCCCTTGGTTGAATTTGATGGACATGTGTCTTTTTTCAACCGTACTAACTATGTAACTATGTAACTATCTACAGGGGCTTGTGTGTATGTGGTGCTTTACTTTACATTGCTTGACACAATTCTATTCAGGGGCACCGTGTTTGGTGCTATTATATTTAGTGGCATAGAGTGTGGCACTATGATAATTTTATCTTCGTTTATAGGTGTGGAAATGTTGGAAAAGTGAGGAGCCGAAGACATATGAGTGGCAAATTCTGCAGAAATGGGTCATGGCAAGGAGAAGTCGTCATGAACTCTGGGCCAGATAGAGAAGAGGAAAAAACTATAAAAACTACTAGAATCTGAGACGTCGTCACCTGTGAGTCACTGGATTTTTAGAGAATCTGTCACCTTCCCTGACATTTTTATTATAGGAAAACCTTCTATTCCACATAATGACTTTGTGCAGTCCTTGACCTACGGACAAATGGGTGTTACCATGCCCTTTGGCAAGGGGAATAGTAACACCAATTTGTTAATGCTCGCACAGAAAGGTAATGTTAACAATAGTTATGGCGCAGGAGGGTGGCGGTGGAGAAGAGGGACCCAAGTTTTGGTAACAGCCCAGGACCTATGGTCTACTTAATTCACCACTGGCTCGATGGGAGACAAGACCGGAGATGCTGCAGGCCATGGTAGCACATTTAGGCCATGCGGGCTGCTCACAGTAGCACAAGCAGCACGCACCCTGGCATTGTCCTGTTTAAAAATGGCTTTTTGGACACTTTGGAGAAATGGCTGTATTACTGGTTCCACACCAAATCAATGTAACGCCAAACTGTTAGTGTACTTGAAATAAAGACTAGAGAGGAGTAGGACCCCTGTGATGATCCCTTGTGAAGGCCTCTTCATGGCGTTGCCCACATGGTCTCCAGACCAATCTCTGGCTATCATTGCATCCAAGACAAAAGCAGGACTCATCGCTGAAGAGGATAGACCTCCATTTCAGCCTCCATTGCTGTCTTTCTGTGCACCATGATAGCCTTTGAGAGCGGTGGCATGTGGTCAATGGAACACCTGTACCTGGACATCTGGCCCGTAGCCCAATGTCGTGCAAATGCCTTCTGATTGCTTGTGTTGACACTGGTTGCTACCCTAGGCTGGGATGTGATGTCCAATTTCACTTTCAGTACAGAATGGATCACTACGCGCCATTCTTCCAATCAGATGATCTGTCCATTCAGATTCGTTGTTGTTCTCCCAATCTCCGGGACATGCAACGTTGAACAGTGCTGACATCTTGATCTAGGCGCGTAGCCATCTGCTGGAGTGATAAACCAACGTATCTCAGTTCAAGGATTCTGTCCCTTTCAGTTTGCGACAAGTGGCGATCACTGGCACATTGACGAACAGGAGGCATTGCACAATCATCCCACAGCTCTTGATCTGATTTCTGAGGTTGGCTTTTATGCCTCTCTAACATGCCACAGACTGGAGCTAGGTGCTTGAAAATGTGATCATTTGCAGATCTTAGCGACACCTGCTACTTCCTCGATTTGAATATATATATATATATATATATATATATATATATATACACTACCGTTCAAAAGTTTAGGGTCACTTAGAAATTTCCTTATTTTTTAAAGAAAAGCACAGTTTTTTTCAATGAAGATAACATTAAATTAATCAGAAATACACTCTATACATTGTTAATGTGGTAAATGACTATTCTATCTGCAAACGTCTGGTTTTTAATGCAATATCTACATAGGTGTATAGAGGCCCATTTCCAGCAACCATCACTCCAGTGTTCTAATGGTAAAATGTGTTTGCTAACTGTGTTAGAAGGCTAATGGATGATTAGAAAACACTTGAAAACCCTTGTGCAATTATGTTAGCACCGCTGTAAACAGTTTTGCTGTTTAGAGGAGCTATAAAACTGACCTTCCTTTGAGCTAGTTGAGAATCTGGAGCATTACATTTGTGGGTTCGATTAAACTCTCCAAATGGCTAGAAAAAGAGAGCTTTCATGTGAAACTCAACAGTCTATTCTTGTTCTTAGAAATGAAGGCTATTCCATGCGAGAAATTGCCAAGAAACTGAAGATTTCCTACAACGGTGTGCACTATTCCCTTCAGAGGACAGCACAAACAGGCTCTAACCAGAGTAGAAAGAGAAGTGGGAGGCCCCGCTGCACAACTGAGCAACAAGACAAGTACATTAGAGTCTCTAGTTTGAGAAATAGACGCCTCACAGGTCCTCAACTGGCAGCTTCATTAAATAGTACCCGCAAAACGCCAGTGTCAACGTCTACAGTGAAGAGGCGACTCCGGGATGCTGGCCTTCAGGGCAGAGTGGCAAAGAAAAAGCCATATCTGAGACTGGCTAATAAAAGGAAAAGATTAATATGGGCAAAAGCACACAGATATTGGACAGTGGAAGATTGGAAAAAAGTGTTATGGACAGACGAATCGAAGTTTGAGGTGTTTGGATCACACAGAAGAACATTTGTGAGACACAGAAAGACTGAAAAGATGCTGGAAGAGTGCCTGACGCCATCTGTCAAGCATGGTGGAGGTAATGTGATGGTCTGGGGTTGCTTTGGTGCTGGTAAAGTGGGAGATTTGTACAAGGTAAAAGGGATTTTGAATAAGGAAGGCTATCACTCCATTTTGCAACGCCATGCCATACCCTGTGGACAGCGCTTGATTGGAGCCAATTTCATCCTACAACAGGACAATGACCCAAAGCACACCTCCAAATTGTGCAAGAACTATTTAGGGAAGAAGCAGGCAGCTGGTATTCTATCTGTAATGGAGTGGCCAGCACAGTCACCAGATTTCAACCCCATTGAGCTGTTGTGGGAGCAGCTTGACCGTATGGTACGCAAGAAGTGTCCATCAAGCCAATCCAACCTGTGGGAGGGGCTTCTGGAAGCATGGGGTGAAATTTCTCCCGATTACCTCAGCAAATTAACAGCTAGAATGCCAAAGGTCTGCAATGCTGTAATTGCTGCAAATGTAGCATTCTTTGACGAAAGCAAAGTTTGAAGGAGAAAATTATTATATCAAATAAAAATCATTATTTCTAACCTTGTCAATGTCTTGACTATATTTTCTAGACATTTTGAAACTCATTTGATAAATATAAGTGTGAGTTTTCATGGAAAACACAAAATTGTCTGGGTGACCCCAAACTTTTGAACGGTAGTGTATATATATATATAAAAATATATATGTATATAAAATACAGCACAAGAAGAGTGGCACTCCCACTGGCGTAAAAAAAGAAGTGTTTATTCGCCCATAGTGAGTAGGTGACGTTTCAAGCTTGAAAAGGACTTTATGGTAGAGTCGAAAAGTCGCCTTCTCCCTATGGGTGAATAAACATTTTACAAATTTTTTTTACTAAGCCAATTGGAGTGCCGCTCTTCCTGTGCTGTATTTTGTAAAAGTTCGGGTTTGGAGGTCAACCTGATACTGGAGTACCCTAATATATATATATATATATATATATATATATATACATATATATATATATATATATATATATATATATATATATATATATATATATATATATATATATATGTAGAGATAAGCAGCACTCTGCGACAGATTCCAAAACGGTAATGGGTGCAAGCAGGTAATCCAGATCCGTGGATTATAAGACATAAACTAAAGAAATCCCACAGCACTCAGATGGTTCCAAAAAGTATGTAATTTATTCAGTCAACAGCTGCAACGTTTCCGTACTGCTATAGGACCTTTTTCAAGCATTGCTGGGGGTCCGATCATAGGGGATACATGTGTGATCGCTGGCAGGGATAAGGAGAACTGGGGACCGAAAGTCCCCCCAAGTTCTCCATGACTAACCTCGGACTTCCGGCGTCTGCGCAGTTCAATAAAAATGAAAGGTGCGCTGGTCACGCATACGCACAAGCGCGACCAGTGCACAATTAATTCCTATGGAGCTGTGGGCCCCGTAGCAGCCGCTACGGCTGCTATAGCGGTAGTTACGCCACTGACTATGATGCTAGGAGCCCGGCTCCCTGCACTGTGTTTGGTCCGGGAGATGCGGTCGACATGCGGACCATATATATCACGGCCAAACACGGTCATGTGCATGGGGCATAACCAGTTTATGTTGTGTAATGTCTACTAAGAAAGCAAATTCAAATAGCCATTTGTCAATTTGTAGTTCTTCTACAATGTTACCCTTCCAAAGAAGAAAAAAACAACATTCACTTATGTGTAAAAAACAAAATATTTTATATCAGCATCCATTTCTTCTAGAAAAGATTTAAACTTCTGATGGTTAAAGGCCCTTTTACACAGGCCAATTAAAGGTCAATTTTGTAAACAGGGAAATGATCAGCCAATGAACGAGCAAATGCTCATTCATTGGCTGATTGTATCGTTTATGCTGTAAGAAATATTATCGTTGTCAGCAGCAAATCTCCCTAAAAAAAATAGCTCCTTGTGAAAGGAGAAAACGAGTGCCGATCAACAAGCTGTCTCGTTGATCGACGCTCATTTACACGGCACGTGTTGGGCTGTATAGGGGGACCCTAAGTCCTCGCAACTTTATGAATTTAACAGTATTTTATGACAACAACATTCATGACCATTTTAAATCCAAGCTCTTCTCCACTCACTGATTACTGGTGGATGATGCAATGGAGCTGAATTAGCTGATGGTTGCACTCTCCACGATGTTGCCTTTACAGAGTCATGCTCCAAAAGTGGTATTATATCATGGCTGGAGCCCCATCAGTAACAATTTAAACTAGCTTTTTAAAATCTAGATCCATCTTAGCTTATAATTCCAGTACACCACGTAATAAATTGCTTCCCCTTTGTTTGCCCTTGAAAAGAAATCATTAAAAATAAGCCTTCAATAATGTGAATATGGGTTGAGATACCACTAATAAAATCCAGTAGTTGTGCAGTTAAAAACGTATCTGCTGCCAGAGAAAATATACAACCTTTCGCCTTTTCTTCTATCTGTCCTGAAACATCCTCAGCCACATCAGCAACCCAATGATAGACAGTGATACGATTGAGGACAACTTTTTTAGGACCCTGGGCATCGGTCTTGTGAAGAGACAATTGTGTTACTGTTTGTAAATATTTGAGAAGACTTTGTAATCAATTTATAACTGATTTCCATAGCCATTTCCCCCTTTTTAGATGCCTTGGTGAACATAGTGTGCTGTACAGTTAGGTTTCCGCTGCAAAGACAAGGTATTTCAACAATTCTCCCTTAAACTGCTCAAAATTAGAATATTTTGTATCTTAAAGCTGCTTAATTTTGCATTCTTTTTCCACTACAACTACAGATTTACACATTATACTAATTGGCTGTCAGGATTTGAGCCCAGAAACAGCAGCTCTTCTCACTGAGCTAACTTGTGCTACTGGACAGCTTGACTACTGAATCTGTTGTCTACTTTCTCTTGCCTTTTGCCTCTCTGGATTTTTTTGCCTTGATTGCCTGATTGGTTTCACCCTTTTGGCTTGCTATAGCCTTCTGGCCCTTGCATTTCCTAATTGCCAGACTATTGAGCAGGGCTGTAACTAGGAAAGACTGGGCCCCATAGCAAACTTTTGACTGACCACCTCCCCTGCGTGCCACACACATCCCCCCCTTGTAGATAGTGTCCCCTGTAGGTAGTGCCATACATCCCCCATGTAGATTGTTCCATACAGCCCTCCTGTAGATAGTGCTATACAGATCCATGTAGATTTTGCCATACAGCCACCCCATAGACAGTGCTATACAGGCCCTCCTGTAGATAGTGTCACATCCCCCCTTGTAGATAATTCCACCCTTACCCTGTAGATTGTGCCCCCTCCCCCTTGTAGACAGTGCCATACATCCCCCCTGTAGATAGTGCCCCCCTACATCCCCCTTATAGATAGAGCCATACAGCCCCCTGTAGATAGTGCCCCTCACCTCCCCCTTGTAAAGAATGCCATACAGCTTCCCTGTAGATAGTGCCCCCCCTTGTAGATAGCGCCCCTTACCACCCCCTTTTAGATAACGCCCCCACCTCCCCTTGTGAATAGTGCCATACAGCCCCCCTTGTAGATAGCGCCCCACAAACAAATAAAACCCAAAAAATTGTACTCACCTAGAGTACTCTCCTACACAGCATCTTCAATGCTGATTCGATCCTCGCATAGGCCGGCGTGATCCACTGACGTCATCACGTTGGCCTGTTCAGGGATCCTGTGCCTGATAGGCTGCGAGCCGAATGTGGCCTGTAGTCTTGTAAATCGCAGAGCAGGGAGATACCTGCCCGCTCTGTCATAGTGTTCAATAGTATCTGCGTCCTAAGGACGCAGATACTATTGAATGTGGCGTCGCAACCGCTGTAGAAGCCATAGCGGCTGCTAGCGGTGACACCTTATGCCGTGGTCCCCGTTTTTCTCATCCTGTTCTCATCTGTAATATTTCTCTTCATTGCACTGACTGCAGTATCCATTTTATGTATGCGCAGCAAAAACACTTGGTTGTTTTAGCTGTGGGAAAAACTTTATCACATACAGATTCCTGGGAAAAGGGACATGCAAACTTTAAAATAAGGTGGCCATACACATAAAATGTTTGCAGAGTTTGATGTGAAACACTCTTGACATGAATTGGAACACGAACTACGAGCCAGACCTTATTAGTCAACATAAATATCTTGGTACTGAATGGATGAGAATGCCTGCAGCTATATTCCAAAATCTAATGGAAAGCCCTCCCAGGAGAGTGGAGGCTGAAAAGCAGCAAAAGGAGATGGACTTCATATTAATGCCTATGATTTTGAAGTTGGATGTTGAAGAAGCGCATATGGACATATTTTTGTCTATGTTGAGCACTACTGCACAACTCACCCACAGACATTATCTAGAGGGAGGGAAGGGTTTATAAAGCTTGCTTTCTTTCAAGTTACAACTAACAAATATGATGTGCACATTTATACATTAACCTCGAGAACTATGTACACAGATCATTGTCATTAGATCTTTATTAAGGCCCCTTGACTTTTTCTTTATGTTTATGTTGTATGATGTTTTATTTATCTTTATCTCTTAAATATTACTGGAGTGTCTATTGCGTTTAACGGATTCAGTTTTTTGTTTCTTAAAGGGGTTGTCCACCTTCTGACAACCGATGACCTATCCACCGGATAGGTCATCAGTATGTCATCGGTGCGGGTTCGACACCCGACACACTACAGCTCGGCCGCTATTCCGTGGCCGGAGCTAACTGCTTCCGGCTTGTACGTCCGGTGGACGGAGGCACCGGACCAGCTGATTTGTGCGGGGCCCGGGTGTTGTACCCCTACAGATCATGTACTGATGACCTATCCGGTGGATAGGTCATCAGTTGTCAGAAGCTGGAAAACCCCTTTAAAGTATAAAATGAAGGGAATTTCTGTAGAATACCAACTTAATGTATATTCTCATCATCTTGACATCTCCCATTTAAAAAAAAAAAAGAATGACTCCAGTTTTACAATGAACTTTGAACACTGTAGTGTACGCTAAGATTTCTTTCCCAGCATTTCACAGCATATTAGATTTTTTCAGACTAGAAGAATGAATGATGATAACAATACAGCTGCCCTGCCATTGTCCTTTGTTGTGTATTACATTCATTTCCTGCCTTTTCAAAAGGATTGTTAATTTGTGTGGGATGAATACTTGAATAGCTAATCTTCAGCTGTACTGCTCGCATCTGCTCAGTAGTAGATATTCAGCATTCATCTTGACCCATCTCTTGAAAACATAGGCATAATAATTGTCAAAATGTGCCATAAATGACAAGACCAGATAGATTTCTCTTTATTATGTTAAACAGAAAGGATGAGATATGTGTATATAAAGCAAGGATAAAGCACAGTACTGGTGTTCGGGTACTAATCAGTCTCAACCGGCAGGGATAATACGCTGAGTTCGTACGAAAGGAATCACACCACACAGAGTCTGGTACAAAGCTCCTCACTCAGCATCAGGCGTCACTGACTTATTTATTACACACATTTGTTCTATATCCCCTTTCTCCTGGGGGTGGGTACATGTTATCACACTTTTATAAAAGCACGTATCACTGTAAGCCTCTTGTTACTTTGTGTCATCCTTGGATAGGTTCACCCTTATCTGGTCCTTTAGATATGTCTTCATAGTTCGTTCATACCAGGAAGTGACTTAGTATTTTGTTAGTGCGTAGTCCCTGTTCAGGGGCCATCTTGCCACGTATACTTATCTAATCCTACTATTGCTTCATCACAATTATGTACACAACTCTATAGTCTATATTTTATTAAAGGAAGAAAATTATTATAAACATTAACTTCTGTCCACTCCATCCTTCACAGTCCCCCCTTTTATCATTATTTTCTTCATTTCTTAACCTAAGTGTGTCCGTGCTCTGGGAAAGGGGAGTAAAAGGATTTTTTCACCAGTTTGAGACGAGCCTCCCCTATTAGGAGACCCCCCTTTGTAGCTGGACTTAAAGAGTCGGTGCACACCCTACACTATCTATTCATCTTCAGAACAATAGTCTCGATAAAGGGTGGTTGTTTTCATGGATGGAGTTGGTAAAAGTCCTTCAATTTCTGAAGAAAACATGAAAGTGGGAGTTACTTCAGTTATAGTTTTAGTCATTAATTTCTTTATACATGGTAATACACAACAAGCAATAACTGCGAAAAGCACTAGAAAAATTAAGATTACAATCCCAATTTGGGCCAGAATTTTCTGCCATCCGGTTAACCATGAGAAATACTGATCCCATGGGTCTGTGAAACCTGAATTTCGTTTTAATTCCTCGGATAAAGAAACAATCTGTTTGATTGCCATGGTTACTTTGCCGTTTGGTCCTGTGTTATCTGGAATAAAAGTACAACAGGTAGTACCTATCATGGCACAAACGCCTCCTTTTTCTGCTAGTATCATATCAAGGGCCATACGGTTCTGGAAAGTCATAGTAGATGTGGGTCCTAACTGGTCAGCTAGACCTTGTAAAGCGTCCCTAGTATAGTTAACAAACCGTTGCTGGTTGTAATAGATATAATTTATCCAATCTACATTTTTGTTAGCTGTGATCATAGGGATTAATGATTCAAATCCAGCTGCTACCTGATCCCGGGCCTTGAATTCATCTGGGACCCCCCTTGGGACTCCTATAGCATCTACATACACATGGGGGTCAAAACTTCCTTTCAGATCTCTTTTTTCCCTTGTTAATATGTGACTATTTTGAGAGGTGGTCTCTTGGGTCTCAGAGAGTATATGAAAAGGCATGATCGCTTTCGACAGGGTGCATTCTCCCTTCCAGTTCCCTCCGATTCGAGTTCTAATTTTCATGTCCCCACAGATCCAATATATATCCCCTAATGACTGGACCTGGTTCTGAAGGAGGCTTCCATTTATTGAGCTATACGTCCCACACCACTGGTTACTAAAGTTTCCTACAAATCTCCCTTCTCCCTCATAATTTACATAACAGGTGTAGTTCCCGGGGTATATAGTAAGTCCCTCTCGATTCTTGGGGGTCTCAGTTATGATAGGATATTCTTTCTTCCAATTTTCACACTCATTTTGTTCAATAGTAGTATTGGTGAATAAACTAAAAAAACATGGCTGAATTTGTTTTGGGATTTCTAAGGGTACCATACCTAAATGGGGTCTAGCCCCAGCACAAACATAGCAATTGCTTTTGTTTACTTTAGTGGCGGAATATTTCATCCATTCCAACCATAGATTTGTATCCACAAATCCAGTTTCCATAGCCATAGTGTCTTCGAATCCTGGGTTCGCGATTGCAACTATTTGTGAGATGGTTCGGATCCTAGGGGCAACGGGGTTTGGCTGTTCAATAATCAATTTTTCCCATTCTGTGGAATTTACCATATCCATAATTCTAAATGGACCCTCAGGTCCCACATAGCCGAGACTCCCTGTATAAGACGACAGCCAATACTGTCCACCATCTGTGTGTTTGGGATTTTCTATAGTTAGAATCAGTGGATTACAGCTACCTACATTTTGACACTGGCTACGAAATGGGGTCTTCGTAAGGGTCATCCTAGTTATTAGAGATTTTCCGCTATCATCCTTTTTGTTTAAAGCGCTAGGGGGTTGATATCCCCAATCTCTTCCAGTGTTCCATCCCACGGAGCCCCAGTATTTACCCTGAGTTCCCCAATTATCATCCGTAACACATATATATTGTTCTCCTTCTCCTATGGTTTTGATCCAGTTTCTTCCCCAATCATAGTTCAACCCGTATTCCCACTGTCTATGGTTACAGTCTATTATTTGACAATAATCGAATGTGTAAGTGGCTACATGGGTGTTGCTTGAATTAAACCAGAGGACAGTCATATCGTCGATCTTAGTGACCGCTACCTGTCCGGTTACTACCCATGCTGTACCACACAAAAGGATATACTGGATCATTTCGGAACTCCCACTCGTTTGCAATGGGAAGCGTGAATCCAAGTAGGGCGACCCTCAACTTTCACAGCGGTAGGGGTGGTCAATATGACTTGGTATGGGCCCTCGAATCGTGATTCTAGAGATCCTCGGACATGCTTCTTGACTACCACAAATTCTCCAGGTTTAATGTCGTGGGTGGTAGTATCTGCTTCCGGATCTGGAAAAGAGGAGTATACTGCAGAATGTGTTATTGTCAGTTCCTTACATAATGCAATTACAAAGTTCACTAGATTGTCATTTCCCATGCTAAGCTGCTGGGGGTAGTAGTGGCCTAACCTTGGGGGACCACCAAATAGTATTTCATAAGGCGTCAATCCTGTAGGGGCTTTAGGGGTGTTCCTAACCGAGTATAATGCTATAGGTAATAGTTCTGGCCATGCCATGTTCAGTTCTTGGCTGGCTTTCAAAAGTTTGTTTTTTAGGGTACCATTAAGTCTTTCTACTTTCCCGCTACTTTGAGGATGGTATGGAGTATGTAGTCCTAGATCAGCCCCGACTAATTTCCAAATTGCCGATGTGATATCTGCAGTAAAGGCTGGTCCTTGATCGCTTTCTATTACTTCTGGAATTCCGAATCTGCATATTACTTCCTTCATAAGTTTCTTTGCAGTAGTCCTGGCTGTCATATTGGTGACCGGGTAAGCCTCGGGCCATCCTGAAAACATATCGATTACCACTAGTAGATATTCGTATTTGCCACTTTTAGGCAGTTGTGTGTGATCTATTTGAATTCTTTGAAACGGATAGGATGTCCTGGCGAGGTGTTTTGCAGGAGTGGTCATAGTCCTTCCAGGGTTGCATCGATTGCAGATTATGCATGTCCGGCAATACTGGGTGACAGGGGTGGATATTCCTGGGGCCAGGTATAGTTTGTTGATTGCCGTTACCATCTGGTTCTTCCCTCGGTGGGTAGGACCGTGTGCCCACTGTACAATTGCTGGGTACAGGGCTCTCGGGAGGGCAACTCGTTTGTCCTTTCTCCATATTCCTTGTTTATCCACACTTGCTCCTTCCGTCTGCCATTGCTGTCTGTCCTCAGGGGTACTATTGTTCTGGAAGATGGTAACTTGGTTGATGGCGTCGGTCCCTTCCACATTTGGTATCTGTTCTCTGGCCCGCGACCTAGTCATAATCTGAAGGTAGCTTGTTTGATCCGGACTCCCTTCTGACTCTTTTCCGTAAGTTGCTGCCCACTTTGCCGTCTCGTCTGCCAGCTTATTTCCTTGTGCTTCTTCTGTTTGGGCTTTTCCATGGGCTTTGGTCTTGAGTATGGCCACTTTTTCTGGACGAGTCAAGGCTTCAAGTAATTCAGCCACAGCTTGCGCATGCCTGATTGGGGTACCAGCAGCTGTTGCAAAACCTCTGATTGCCCAGATCTGTCCAAAGTCGTGAGCCACACCGAAGGCGTATCTGGAATCCGTATATATGTTAGCTGTGTGGTTGGCCGCTTCGTGGCATGCCTCTGTGAGGGCTTTTAATTCAGCTTCTTGTGCAGATTTGTGGGGTGGCATCCGGCCTGCTCGGATGGTTTCGTGCAGTGATACCACAGCGTATCCAGTGTGGAATTTACCTTGTTCATCAGCATAACGTGATCCATCAGTGAAAAGAATGAGGTCCGGGTTGTCAAGTGGAGTGTCAAATACCGTGGAGGGAGATGTTGCTTGCTGCTGCATAAGTTGTAAGCAGTCATGAGATTGTGCATGATCTGATTCCATATGGGGTTCTTGGTCTTGATCCCCCCTTACAAGGGGCAGAAGGGTGGCCGGATTGAGCGTATGGCAGCGCTGTAAAGTGACGTTGTCTGGAAGGAGAAGAGAACATTGAAGACGCATACGTCGTTGTAAGGAAAGTTGTTTTTGTTGACTTTGAAGTATGATTGCGGATAAGTCATGTGGAGCTAAAATGGTGACTGAATGTCCGAGAATAAAGGGTGCTGTTTTGTCCAGTAATATCTGTGCAGCCAGCACAGCTCGTAGGCACATGGGTGCGGCTTGCGATACAGGGTCCAGTTTCGCCGAGAAGTACCCAATAGGTCTAGGTTTTCCTCCATGTGTTTGAGTGAGGACAGCAGATGCATGGCCTTGGTTTTCTGAGATGTATAGTTGGAAAGGTAGTTGGTAGTTGGGGATGCCCAGGGCTGGGGCTGTAGAAATGATATGTTGTAATTCACGGAACGATTGTACAGCAATAAGGGGGAGATTGGGCATCCAGGAGGGATCAGAAACGCAGGCATATAGAGGATGCATGAGTTGAGATGCGTTGGGAATCCATTGTCGACAGTAGGTTACCATTCCTAAAAAGGCCTGCAATTGCGTAAGGCCAGTAGGGAGAGGTATGGCAAAAATAGTAGAGACTCGTTCCAAGGTGAGATGTCGTGATCCTTGTGAAATACAGTGTCCTAGAAAGATAACTTTGGGGGCACACCATTGCAGTTTCTTTTTGGAGATTTTGCAGTTAATTTGTGCGAGAAATGTGAGAAGACTTAGAGAGAGAACTGAACACAAGGAGGTGTTTGGTGCTGATAGGAGTAAGTCGTCAACATATTGGAGAAGGGTGGCTTCCGGATGTGCAGCTATCCATGGTAGAAGAGAAGACGTGAGGGCTTGAGTGAAGTGATTTGGGGAGTTCTGCGCACCTTGAGGCATGACAGTCCAAGTGTACTGGGCACCTTGATGAGTGAAAGCGAAAAGATACTGGGAGTCTTGATGTAATGGTACACTGAAAAATGCATTGGCTAGGTCAATAACGGTGAAAGACGAATGTGAAGGGGGAATGTCACTGAGGAGCGTGTGTGGGTTAGGCACCACTGGAGTTTCCATGATGGTTACTGCATTGATAGCGCGTAAGTCTTGAACTAATCTATAAACAGTAGGGGAACCTGGTATTGATTTCTTTTTGACAGGAAAAAGTGGAGTGTTGGCTGGTGAAATACACTGGACTAGCGCACCTTTGTCCAGAAGGGCTTGGATTTGTAGCTGCAGAGATGTTTCTTGGTCACGACGTAAGGGGTATTGGGGAATACGAGGCGGGGGCACCGTAGGATCTTTGAGAAAAACACGGACAGGAGGGACAGGTAGCTTGCCTATATCGTCAGGTCCGGTAGACCAGAGGGAGGGGGGTAAAGAACTGGCTACATCCGGTGGAATATCCGAGGTTGAGGAGTGTGGTGCCGGTTGGGATAAAAACAACGGTACAGTTCGGAGGAGACAGGTATCTTCGTCCGTAAGAGAGATACCGGTAGAAAGGTGCATTCCCAATTCATCGTATATAATATGGGCTTTGAGCTTGTGTAAGAGGTCGGCTCCTAAAAGGTTCAATGGGCAAGTCTTTGACACTATAAATTGAGAGACGTATTTCTGACTTTTCCCAATAGGTAGAGGCTGCGTGAGACGTGACGTAGTGGCGACTCCATCGACTCCAACGCAGGAAAGAAAGTCTTCAGAAAGAGCACAGGAGGAGGGTAGGTCAGAAGTCTTGATTACGGAGGTGGCTGCACCCGTGTCTACTAGAAAAGGAAGCTCATGGCCGTCTACATTGAGATAGACGGAGGAAATGGGTCCAATACGGGGGTTGGTTAGGGCCATGAGTTCTGCGGGCTTGCCTTTATCCTATGGTCTGTCTGGCTGTAGTGGTGGATGCCTATCTGGTCCGTTAAAGGTTGGAGGTGGACGAGGATACCTAGGTGGTGGGGGATGGTTGCGGCTTGTGTCTTGAGTTTCTCTAGGAGAACAGCATTGGCTACGGAAATGTCCTGGTCGCCCACAATTGTAACAAAAGATATCATCCCGTCTTCGGGGTAAGGGGCGATGTTCCTGCAAATATGGGTAATTTTGTAATGATGGGCGAGGAAATTGTGGTGGTGGATGAGTATACATAGGGGTAGGTACTGACGAAAAAGGATGGGGACCACGTTGGGCGCCAAAATGTTCGGGTACTAATCAGTCTCAACCGGCAGGGATAATACGCTGAGTTCGTACGAAAGGAATCACACCACACAGAGTCTGGTACAAAGCTCCTCACTCAGCATCAGGCGTCACTGACTTATTTATTACACACATTTGTTCTATATCCCCTTTCTCCTGGGGGTGGGTACATGTTATCACACTTTTATAAAAGCACGTATCACTGTAAGCCTCTTGTTACTTTGTGTCATCCTTGGATAGGTTCACCCTTATCTGGTCCTTTAGATATGTCTTCATAGTTCGTTCATACCAGGAAGTGACTTAGTATTTTGTTAGTGCGTAGTCCCTGTTCAGGGGCCATCTTGCCACGTATACTTATCTAATCCTACTATTGCTTCATCACAATTATGTACACAACTCTATAGTCTATATTTTATTAAAGGAAGAAAATTATTATAAACATTAACTTCTGTCCACTCCATCCTTCACAGTGGTAGTCAAATCATCTTTTTTGTTTTTCTGACTAATGCCCCAAAAAATAATTAATTGCAGTTACCTTTAATAATAAAATCCAGTCGAACCCAGTCTAATCTAATTTTGCTTCTCTAATATATCTTGTGCTTTAAGGGTCAGAATAAGCTGCAGTCGATAAGACCATTATAAAGCAAAAGAGAATGGCAGAACGTCTTTGGAGACTATGCAAGATAGGCTATGCATGCCAAGATGTGTCAGGAAATTTCCAAAAGATGTAGGCAAAAGGTCTGCTAGTTAAAATATCAGGTTCCAATGGCAGTAATATAATGTTGAGGATGGTTGTAATGTGCAAAATCATCTCTATATGATAAAAATATATATATTAACAAGATCATTCTACCTCAGTCCATATATATATTTGTACAGTGGTTTGGTAGCAGTCCACTTTCCATCAACCCATTTTTAATATGAAGCCGGGGGGGGGGGGCTCTCTACCCCCAGCAATCAGCTGTTATCATCAGGGGAAGCTGCCTTTAGGAATAGATTTTGCAGGGGAAATTTAACATAATATGGCAGCCGTTAAAATGAATGTCCGTCCATGTAATGCATGGACGCGCCGGTCTGCCAAGGTGGGAGCTGCTCTTATGGATTTCCTCTTCAGTTTGACACCTAGATGGGGTCCATAGGGCATATCGACAAGGCTTGTCATGCTGATACAACCCCTTTAAAAGGTTATTTCCATCTTATAAAGTGATGGCATATTGCTAGGATATGCCATTATGATCAGTGGGGGGCCGACATCTGGAACCCCCTCCTATCCTGAAAATGACAGATTCTGCGCCATTACTGTAAGAATTATTTTTGGGCAGTTACAGAACTGTGTGAATTGTACCAGCTGTAAGTATTTCAGGTGCAGCAGTTGCAGTTGCACCTCTACCGCATTAGAGGGTAGCAGCAGAGAGTGCAAGAGAGACAGAGAGAGAGAGAGAAAGAGCGAGAGAGAGGGAATGGTTATTTGTCAATGTTTCTAGTAATACATAAAATAAACAGTATTATTTGGTTAGAAAATGGAGAAGCACATTTATTTCATTACACTTGTAACTATATGTTATTATATGTGCAGTTGCAATCCTTTTACATTTCCATGTCCTGTTGTATAATGAAAGAGCTGTGCTATCAGCATGAATGACGCTAGCAATGCTTTCTAATGGCTGTAATAAGTGAATACCACTAGTCCCTGCCTTGGAGTGTTTACTTTACATAAGGAAAGAAAATAATGTTTTTGTTCACGAGGCACATAAATCCAATTATAGTATTTGATAAGACATGTATATGTGTGTCATAAACCATTATGCTACTGCTCATTCCTACCAAACAAATATACATATTAATACACAAATTGAATTGTAATTGCAAAGCCACATCCTCAGGATATTACTGGTGGCATGGATTAACAATGTATCTTCCACATACCAAACTTATTTCAGCAACCGAATAGTTAAACAGGGTCCAGCCAAAAAGCTGATTCTCGGTAGCCTGGGGGAAACAATTTTCAGATGGTAACATGCTGACTATAATGAGCACATAGCTCAGCTTGCACGTCCATTTGCTAGTTTAATAAAAATGGAAATTCTTGATGGTTCCTATTTGCCATTCCACGTTTAGGACAACATTAAATTCTCTTCTTAGTGTTTTTTCTTTCTTTTTTCATTTAAGGTAAGTAAATATCAACTTACAATTCAGAATAACTATGAGGAATACATCCATGGCATAAAGTATATATTGTGTATTTCGTAAAGGTTTTTTTTGGTTAAAAACTTGTTGTTTTTTTTTTCATTTTAAATGTAATATTAGTGTTACTTATAGATGTACTCCCAGACAATCAGTCCTTAAAGCCTTTATGCCGTTAAGGACTGTGAGCAGAACTGATGATTACAACATATATTATTATAGAACCTATAGTATGAATTAGAATGGGTTTTACAGTAGGCTACTGTGGTGCATCCTCTACTTCTACCACAACCATAGTAAATGTGTCTTTTACATATAAGATCCAAAATTAATACTTTCCTCATTACCTCCCCATATCATTTATTTCAAAGCTGTCGTGGATTGGAGGAGAGTCTGGGACGCAGCTCTCCTCACATCTGGGAGTACTGATCATGTGAATGTGCTTTTATCTCTCTGCACTTTATCCCGAAGATCCGCTCTCCAAAGTTTTTTATGTTTCTTTTTACTATATAAAATGGAGCTCCGCAGCGAGGAGGTCCGGCAAAGGATTGTAGCGTTTTGATTGAAGGGAAGAAGATACGCAGTGAATTTTGTGTGAGTGGTAAAGCATTACTATTCACAGAAAGTCAGTGGAATATTCCCATTCTTTTCTCAGTTGTCTTTAGGAATTAATCTTTTTTTGGTATTTTCTCTGGCGTGGAAATCTGGCACTCCTTCTCTGTTTGTGCTTCATTTTACGTTGAAACAATAAGGAGCAAATTTACTATTCAAAATGAGGTGTCACACACAGGGGCGTGGTTTAAAGGTAACCACACTTGCCAAACTATTGCCAACCAAGAGGAAGAGAAAAGTGTCTAATATTTTTCTAGCTAGATGCACCAAATTGATCATACAGCATGCACCACTTTGATAAATTTGGGGCATTTTCTGACTGCCTTGTCTAAGTTTAAACTCTGTAAAACTTACGGCCCTATTACACAGGCCAATGATCGGGCAAATGAGCGTTCATATGAACACTTGTTCCTGATCACTGCCCTGTGTAATTTGGGCAACGATCAGCCAATGAACAAGCAAACACTCGTTCATCAGCTGATCTGCTCTTTTATGCAGAATTAAAAATCATCGTTGATGATGAAAATGTATGGGGACGAGCGATGAGAGTAACGATCGCTCGTCCTTATACATAAGCAATCACTGCTCCGTGTGAAAGGAGCAAACGAGCGCTGATCAACGAGCTGTCTCATTGATCGGCACTTGTTTACACAACCCACGTTTAATAGGACCCTTAGACAGCATTAATAACTCTGTTCCTATATATATAATCCAAGGGATATCTCACTCCAAAAAATTCTGTAATTGTTACATTTTCAAGGTGTTTTAACAGAACAAAAGACAGTCACAGATCAAGCAGTTTGATGATTCAAAAATATTTTAAAGAGATTCTGTCACCACATTATAAGTGCCCTATCTTCTACATAAGGAGATGGGCGCTATAATGTAGGTGATAGCAGTCCTTTTTATTTAGAAAAACAATCTATTTTTACCACGTTAGGAGGGATTTTAGCTTTATGCTAATTAGTTCCTTAATGCCCAAGTGGGCATGTTTTTACTTTAGACCAAGTGGGCGTTGTACAGAGGAGTGTCATGCACTTCTCTCCATTAATTTAGTCAGCACATAGTGACACTGCGTTGTTCACTATGTGCTGTCTTATACTGACATATTAACGTTACTAAAGTGTTTAGACAGTGAATAGACATTCCTTCCAGACGGGATAGGATGTCTATTCACAATCCCGGCACTTCCGTAACGTTTCTGTGGTACTTACAGCAGAGCAAAGCGTAATCTCGCTGTAACCTGTCATTTACAGCGTGATCTCGCGAGATTACGCTTGCTCTGCTGTAAGTACCAAATAAATGTTAACGAAGTGCCGGGATAGTGAATAGACATCCCGTCCTGGCTGGAAGGTATGTCTATTCACTGTCTAAACAATTCAGTAACGTTAATATGTCAATATAAGACAGCACACAGTGAACAACACAGTGTCACTATGCGCTGACTAAATTAATGGAGAGAAGTGCATGACGCTGATTGGTCAGCGTCATACACTCCTCTGTGCCACGCCCACTTGGTCTAAAGTAAACAAACGCCCACTTGGGCATTAAGAAACGAATTAGCATAAAGCTAAAATCGCTCCTAACGTGGTAAAAATAGATCATTTTTCTAAATAAAAAGCTCTACTGTCACCTACATTATAGCGCCCATCTCCTTATATAGGAGATAGGGCACTTATAATGTGGTGACAGAGTCCCTTTAAGGTCTAGGTAACCCCCACAAGGCACATTCCTATAAATACACCAAAGTGGTGGTAATTAAAAGAATACTCCCGGTAAACGTAAAAAGTGCGGAATATTTATTAACATTGTGTCACCATCCCTGCACATGCCCTGTTGATGAATATTGCACTGGTTTTTAGCAATGTAATGTTGGATTTGATAAACGGGATAAATGAGTTGTTTATCCCAAATATCATACTTTTGGAAGATATTTTCTCCTGTGTATAGCCTCCCTAGTGTGTAATTCACTATCAACATATGCAGGTTAAGAGAAATCACAACAGTTATGAGTATAATTCTGGCTCAAAAGTGGTTGGCACGTGTCCAGACCTTGGCCTTACACTACTACTCCTAATTCTATGGAAAAGTATATGGATCCATGTTTTACGTATAGGACAAATGTCATATTTGATTGGAGTTGCTTTGATCTTTGTAAAAGATTAACCTAAAATTATTGCCTGGGCTTGGGAAGACAAAGAGTCTCCCATCTACAATGAGGGTCTATCTGTATTCTCTGTGTCCCATCATTGTTCATTAACAAAACACATTTTAGAACTGTCAGTCTTACAAGAAACAAGAAATTTACATCAGCAGGAAATAGTCTGAGTTATAGCTGATGCATTGAAAGCCTTCACTCTCAGGCCAAGATGAAGTGCACAGGCCCTGACCTATACAGAAGAGACCCCTGAGAGATACAATACAGTTATTTAATTTAACAAATGGTATTGATTCTGAGTTTCTTGCCACTTAGCCTAGATTTAATCTGCTGACCTTTGGGACTTGGATCAATAAATTTACCAATATTTTCTAAATGCTTTTAACTCACATATATGACCTATAGTTTAGGATAAAGGACCTATGATCCAACATACTTACTGTTAAATGTTCTGCTATCCTAAACAGTGCTAATAAAAAAAAAAATCATATTTTTGGGTTATAGCCTCTCTTCTGTAAAAGCTAAGGATACACTATAAACGATACTAATTCTGACTCTAACGCATGCTGTGTCTTTTATCTAGCCTTTCATCTTTTTCATGAGTCATTAATAGTACTTTATGAACCATCTGCAAGCATACATTTCCCGTGAGCAGAAGGAAACCCAGAGGTTAATTAACCACAGGTAGGACAGTTAAGTTTTACTATTGCACAGTGTTACTAGAGGATTGTGTCCAGCTCAGTGAAATGATGAGATATTTTTTATTGTATTTGGAAATAAGAAGAAGAAAGGATCGGTCTTCACCGATAACACAAATTTCAAACCCATATTGTGCTTCCTCTGAATCTAAATGATGTGTGATTTCCAATATTAGCATATTTATTATTTCAAACTGCCAGAAAATAACTTTGAAAATGCCGGTTTTGTTATCACAGGTCTAAATTAGTCGGTTTATTTATTATTATTATTTATTTATGTAAAACCATCTTTTGTGACTTTATACATTGTAAAACATTTGAAGATGATACATTTATAACAAATACTTAAAAAATATGCAGAATAAAATTCAAGTAACAGGACAAATGTAAATACACTGTAAAGGAGTGGGTATTCGCGTTATGTAAATGGTTAATGCTGGCCTTACGCATACAACTTATGTCAGCTGAACAATAGTGTGCAGACAGTTATGTCCTTATACATCCCCGTGAACATGTACTTTGGGCAGACATGTTATTTCAATAGAAAGGGTGGGAGTTGACAGGCAGCTTCAAAACACATCTGGCTCAGTTTATCTCTCAGGGAACAAAGGATATTCTGGATTAAATACAAACCTGTCAGACCCTTGCATTTCCTGATTGGAGACATTGGGGGACAATTGGACTGACCACCATACACATTAGATGGGGTGAGTGGAGGTTCTGTGTTTGGAGATACCTGGAGCTAAGGAAATAAGGAGTAAGGACATATCCGGAGGAGTCTACCTATCATTTTGTATTTTATTATCTATTAAATTGTATTCTCTTTATAACAGTAACTACAATGATCATGTGCTCCCATCGGAACTAAATTGTACATTTTTACTTACACATCATTTTAAGTGGTAATTTATGGAATAATATTGCACATTTTTAAATATTAAATGCATACAATTTTATGCATTTTCACCACCCACCACGTTATATTTGGCCCACATCCCATCCATTACCAAAATTCTGATAAATAAGAGTGTTTGATGCCAGGAGTGCAGAGAGCAATAACAGGAGCTTGGATGATGGAGGAAGTAAGTAGTAGTAAAAGTGGATCCTGATTGAATTAACGGCATCTTCTATTTAATCAGGATGCACATTTATTTTGTAGTCCCAGGGGTAGTATAAATGTCCTGGTAAGTTATACCTACTGTCCCTGACAGCCTCCTCCTCTCTGACTTATTGCTGTCATAACGTCAGTCAAGATGGATTGAATGAAAAAGAAAACACATATTAAAGGTTTTTCATTGTTAGGAACAATGAGAAGGGAAAACAAAAGATAGGAGTATATGGTGTTAGCGCATTTGTCACCTCAAGTAACAGAATTGCTAAATTTACTTCAGGAAAAAAAACACAGAAATGCAAAAGTTTTACATTTCTGTGAAAAAATGCTTAGCTAAAGCTATGTTCACATCTGCATCAGGGCTCTGTTACGTCGGAGCTTTACGTCGGAACGGGATGGAAAGTGTCGACTACACTATTCATCCCGTCAAAACGACGGAACCCTTGCACAACGGAGACAAACTGAAACCATTGGCACCGGATCCGTCACCATTGAAATCAATGGTGATGGAAACAGAAACCTTGGGTTTCAGTTTGTGTCAGTCAGGGCTCCGTCGGAACGGAGCCCTGACGCAGATGTGAACATAGCTTTAGCTAAGCATTTTTTCACAGAAATGTAAAACTTTTGCATTTCTGTGTTTTTTTTATTTTTTATCTGTAGTAAATTTAGCAATTCTGTTACCTGAGTTGACCAATGCGCTAACACTATATACCTCTATCTTTTGTTTTCCCTTCTCCTTTGTTTTCAGTTTGTGTCAGTCAGGGCTCCGTTCCGATGGAAAGCTCCGACGGAAAGCTCAGACGGAACGGAGCCCTGATGCAGATGTGAAGGAAGCGTAATACTTGAATAATACCTAGGGAAGGGCGGGCTGTGGGTTTTTTCCAACCTGTTTTGTAATAGATAAGGGCTCATTCAGAGAAGCGTAAAACTCGTTCATGTGCTGTTCAGGGAAATCACGCACAGCACACCGAAACATTTATTTCAATGGGACTGTTCACACATGCAGGAGTTTTCACGCAGCGAGAGTCCGCAACGTGAAACTCACTGCATGTTCTATATTGGTGCGTTTTCCACGCACCCATTGAAGTCAATGGGTGCGTGAAAACCACGGACAGCACACGGAATTGCGCATCAATCCCATTAAAAAAAAAATGTGCTTTGCGAGTGCGTGAAAAACACATGCCACTCACAAAGAACAAATGCAATAACGCAACGCACACGGATCAGATTTACGCGCGTTTTTTACGTGCGTAAATCTGTCATGCTCATGTGAATGTAGCCTTAATCTGACAACATTATTTCATTTGGTACAATCATTATTTCTTAGCTACATTATTGTTTAATTTTTTGCAATTGTCAGAAGGCCACTTGCAACCTTTTTTCTCCATAGGGAAACATTGAAGTCACAACGTGACTCATAGTAATGGCACTATTTTAACTTGATGTTCTATTTTAATTTTTATTAGTATTATTTTGTTACATACCAACCAACTTCCAATATAACCATTTGTTTTGGGTTGGGAGTGACGTGTAATCTAGTTGAAAATAGAGGTTATAAGATCCCCATTTTCTGGAAGATCCCAGAAAGATATATCTATGGTCAGAAATCCTGTAAAGGTATTCAATTTTAGATACTTTAGGTATGTTTAAAATCTAAGGCCTGCTCACAATCATGAAAATACAAGTGTGTCTTTCTAAAACAAAAAAAGAAGAAACTATATATAAAAATATTTCTATTGTATAGATTTTTTTTTAAATATACTGTACATAAAAAGTTAAATACCTTCTCCACATTATAATAACACATAAGCTAATCTATCTGAGTATAGGTATTGCTTTTATTTTTTTATATACTTTGTGTAAAAACTCAGTCCCTAAGATAAGATTTTGGGGACCAAGTTTTTACATTTATTTACTTACATATCCCCTTTTTACTCTTCCTTGTTTGTACAGACTCAATACATGCACTGCGCTCTTGAAAATGACTGAATGTGAATTATACAGATAGATTCCTCCGCGATCCCTACTAAAAATAATGAAACAAAAAAACGTTAGGGTTTATCGAGTCAGTAATATAAAATCGGAGAAAAAACATTAACTGTTTTTTTTAAAGCACCTATGAAGTGTCATCTACTCAGCCTGTGGAAAAAAAATAAGCTACATACGATTGTTAGAAATGATTTTCCCCCATTTAAACCTTACTCTGTGTGTATTTTATTTATTTCCAGGTCCGTTGCAGTCATTTTCTTACAAGATGAATGCTTCAGAGAACAAATCACCCAAATTTAGGAAAGCAAAGAATATTTTAAAACATGACAGAATCTCATTTCAGATGCCTTAATATAAACAAGGAATTTGTTGATCTCTAACAAATCACATTTTAGGCAATCTCAGAAAAAACATTTACTTTAAAGGAAAAGCTTACGCCTGAGTGAAGGAAAACTAGGGTATAAAGTAGTGTTCCTTCACCAGGGAAAGGGTTAATATTCAAGGATTTAATCAAACATAGCCCTTTGACTGGAGATGCAAATGCTCTCTACGTCTTGACAAAAGAATTATACTGAAGAGCAGAGAGTATAATAATACAACGCGGTGGCCTCAGATACACTTTTCTTATTTATACAATGAGCAGTTGCATTAAGTAGTATGTTGCCACAGGCAGAGATAAAGGCATTGCAAGGCACCGAGGAAGAGTCTATTAATATATTGTGCCATAGGAATCTCTGTTCCAGGTCGCTCAATAGCCCCGTGATGCTCCCCCGAGGTCAGTAACTTGGGCCTTGAAAAGAAAAGAAAAATGACATCTGTCAACTAACATTTGTACTCGCCGTAGAACTACTGACTACCTCCATAGCAATGACATGGTGTTAGCATTGTTTTTTTAAGCCAGCTTTACTGTCCTATATCCTATCCAGGTATCTATGAATGGCAATTACAATTCGCTAAAGTTAAGAAAATATCCCAGAATTCTTCTCTTTAGTAGATAAAATTTTCATTCTGATAAATTTTTGGAACAATCACAATTGTTACAAATTTTTAAACTCATGTTGTTAAATTATTTGTAGACCTTAGTTTGGATAGTTATATATAAAAAAGAAGCCAGTGCAAGAGAGAAATAAACTCTTTCATTAATCACTAGCTATAAAGTTACATTTATTTTTTTTTTATAAATTCCCAGAGGAAAATGTAAAAAGATTACAGGTGAGGTGAGGGCAAGAACAAATCAAACTATATTTTTCCTCAATGTATGGTCTAGTTAGTAGTGTGGTTAGTAGGATTGAAAAAAGTGATAGTATAAATCCATGCAGATTAACCAGGGGAGGAGAGAGTGATTGAAAGAAAGGGGAGAAAAAAATGTTTTGTTTACCCCTGTTTTTAGACACCCATAACGGAAAGGAGGGTCACTCTTTATCATAGTAGTTAAAACAATGGGAAACTGTGGCACTTAAACTTTGCAGCCTTTGCTTTTATTTAGCAACAAACAATCACAAGTTGATGGTAGTAAATACAGAAGGAGCTATATACTGAAAAACGTAATGATCTATATGGAAACAAAAACTCCATGTCCTGTATGAAACCAAACTGAAAAAAAACATGATCTGGTTGTTAGAAGAAAGGACAGGACAGAAATGGCCAAAAGTGCTAAAACTGTATTGTTACTGCTGGTGAGTGTTCAGTGGAAGATTATGAGCGAACCTGGGCTGTGCTAGTGACGAGAGAAAGAGCTGCTGCAGAGACTGGAGAGGTGTGACAAGCTGCAAGGGTGTGATGGCACTTTCATTGGGCCTGAATTTTTCGTCCTTGAGCTAGTTGCAAGTGACTGGCAGGAGCCTCCCCGTGTCAGCCGTGGTGGGCACGGGCAAGAGCCTTTCCACTGACAGCAAACAAGTCAAGCAGTCAGCCAATTGTGGCCTACTAGCCTTACATTGCCAGACCAACCCCTGTATTGGGGAGTGGCACCCGTAGCCCTGTCTGCAACAAAAATCAAGCTAGCCAGCCATCAACCACTAGGCCTGAGCCATGTCTAAACTGTGCGCCACTTATATTGAGACGGGGTGAACGTTGTTTGTTTTTCTGCTGTGACTATTTGTGCTAACTCCTTGATAACTCCAGTCAAAGTAAAATGTAATTTTTGCCACTAATCTGCTTCGTCACCATCTTTGCCACAACACCTCTGCACTGGGTCATACACATCCAGGCCCCCACCTTACACAGCTACCGACAACTGTACTGAAGATGAGTTATGGTATAATATGCACTATTATGGAAAAATAGGTACTCTAAATTGTAACTTTTATTAGTTATAATTAAACAATTACAAATTATTAGAAGGCAAATCTTGAAAGCAAGATGAATGCTTAGAAGAATAAAAGATTATGAGATAGAAATAAGTAACAGTGATTTCACTTGAAAAAAAACTCTATGCAGTTCAGAAAGCGAACAGAGAACGGGAATAACAGGAACTGAATTATCCATCGGAGGACAAAATCAACTGAGGAGGTTCTGGGGAACATTTAAGCCATTCAATAAATCAGATACGTCAGCGCTGGTTAATATTAATTGTTAACGAGCCATAGTATCCTGGGCAGCGCCGCTCCTCTTCTCCATTCTCTGCTGCTGGCAGCCTCCTATGCCGCCGACGCTCACCTCCTGCATTGTCCATTGCTGCTTCGGAGACGTGCGCGCACTGATCCTTCTCTTCTTAAATATTTAACCCAGTTTTTCCAAGCTATAAACGGGTTCAGCCCACTGCACTCCAATTCTTGAGCATTTAGGTTCTACTGTAATGACAGGGGGAGGGAGACGGACAAGTGAGCCCTAATCTACCCACCACTCTGTCCCTGCCTACTTGCAACGACCCGCCCTAGGCGACGGGGTACAACTGGGCGGCGGTCCCTGCGCTCAGTAAGTGCACGACAAACACGACAAACATACAAGGAACACAAGCAAGGAAAAGGGGCCGTTGCCCACGGCAACAGCGTGAGCAACCAGAGTGGTGAACGAGCCGAGTCAAGCCAGGAGTGTGCGAGGTACAAAACGAAAAGCAGAAGAGTAGTCGGTAAGCCAGGGTCGGTATGGAGCAGGATCAAAAATAGCAGGAGCTGTAGCTGGGCCAGGAACCACAAGGAAAGAAACAAAAGCAATAACAAGCACCGAGGGACAGGAAGTGCAGGCTTAAATAGACCGAGGGCGGGAGCTAGCTGAGTCTGGCCAGGTTACGATAGGCTCTCCCACTCCTAAGCCTGCCAGCCTGAATGGTGGAAGCAGGAGTCAGTCTCAGGGATGTATTCTCAGGTGCTGACTGATTAGTTCTGGGAGTTAACCCCGCTGTGCCTGGCAGATCCTTTACAGTACCCCCCCTTTTATGAGGGGCCACCGGACCCTTTCTAAGTGGACCTGGCTTACTGGGGAAACGCAGGTGGAACCTTCTGACCAATACCCCAGCGTGAACATCCCGGGCGGGTACCCAAGTCCTCTCCTCGGGCCCGTATCCTCTCCAATGGACCAGGTACTGGAGGGAGCCTTGGACCATCTTGCTGTCCACAATCCTGGCCAACTCGAATTCCACCCCCTCCGGGGTGAGGATGGGAACAGGAGGTCTCCTCGAGGGAGCCAAGGACGGGGAGCAGCGTTAGAGGAGGGAGGCATGAAACACGTCGTGTATTCGAAAAGACGGGGGTAACTCCAGCCGGAAGGAGACAGGATTGAGGACCTCAATGACCTTATACGGCCCAATAAACCGGGGAGCAAACTTCTTGGACGGAACCTTGAGACGCAAGTTCCTAGACGACAACCACACCAGATCCCCGACCATAAACAGGGGGTTAGCAGAACGTTTTTTATCAGCCTGAGTTTTTTGTACTCTCTGGGACACCTCTAGGTTTTTCTGAACCTGGGCCCAGACTGTGCACTGTTCCCGATGAACGACCTCTACCTCAGGATTGTTGGAACTACCAGGTGAAACGGAGGAGAACCGTGGATTAAACCCAAAATTACAAAAAAAAGGAGAGACCCCTGACGAGTTACTGACCCAGTTATTAAGGGAAAATTCGGCGAGGGGAATGAAAGAGACCCAATCAAATTGACAGTCAGAGACAAAACACCTTAAGTATTGTTCTAGAGACTGATTAGTCCTCTCCGTTTGGCCATTGGTTTCAGGATGGAAGGCAGAGGAGAAGGACAGATCAATCCCCAACTTCATACAGAAGGCTCTCCAAAACAATGAAACAAATTGTACCCCTCTGTCCGAAACAATATTGACAGGGACCCCATGGAGACGCAGGATGTGTTTGACAAACAAGGTAGCCAACGTTTTGGCGTTGGGTAGTTTCTTGAGGGGCACAAAGTGGCACATCTTACTGAAGCGGTCCACCACCACCCACACCACCGACTTGCCTTGGGATGGAGGCAAATCGGTGATAAAATCCATGGAGATATGTGTCCAAGGTCTCTGGGGAATGGGCAACGAACGCAGTAAGCCCGCTGGTCGGGACCTGGGAGTCTTGGACCTAGCACAAACCTCACAAGCGGCGACGTAGGCCTTAACGTCTTTAGGCAACCCAGGCCACCAATAATTTCTGGTAATGAGGTGTTTGGTACCCAGGATGCCTGGATGGCCAGATAGTGCGGAGTCATGATTTTCCCTAAGTACCCTTAGCCGGAATTGCAGGGGAACAAACAGCTTGTTCTCAGGAAGGTTCCCGGGAGCTGCACCTTGATCAGCAGCAATTTCAGAGACTAAATCAGAATCGATCGAGGAAATGATTATACCTGGAGGCAAAATACAAGCAGGATCTTCCTCCGAAGGAGGGCTGGCCATGAAGCTACGCGACAGTGCATCAGCCTTAATATTTTTAGACCCAGCCCTATAGGTAACCAAAAAATTGAATCTGGTAAAAAATAACGCCCATCGAGCTTGTCTCGGGTTTAGCCTCCGGGCAGATTCTAGGAAAACCAGATTCTTGTGGTCGGTAAGGACCGTTACCTGGTGCCTAGCCCCCTCCAGGAAGTGGCGCCACTCTTCAAATGCCCATTTAATGGCTAGGAGTTTGCGATTGCCAATATCATAGTTACTTTCAGTTGGCGAAAACTTCCTGGAGAAGTAGGCACAGGGGCGGAGATGGGTGAGGGACCTGGTACCCTGGGACAAGACAGCCCCCACTCCCACCTCAGATGCGTCAACTTCCACGATAAATGGCTCCATTTGGTTGGGCTGAACCAGCACCGGGGCCGAGACAAAGCACTTCTTAAGGACCTCAAAAGCCTGGAAAGCCTCAAGAGGCCAGTGGAGGAGATCAGCACCTTTGCGAGTGAGGTCCGTAAGGGGCTTAGCGATGACCGAGAAGTTAGCAATAAATCTCCTGTAATAATTAGCAAACCCCAAAAAACACTGTAACGCCTTCAGGGAGGCAGGTTGGACCCATTCCGCCACAGCCTGAACCTTGGCGGGGTCCATGCGGAATTCATGAGGAGTGAGGATTTGACCCAAAAATGGAATCTCCTGTACCCCAAACACACATTTTTCGGTTTTGGCAAACAGTTTATTTTCCCGAAGGACCTGGAGCACCTTCCTGACATGCTCCACGTGGGAGGACCAGTCCTTGGAAAACACCAGTATGTCATCAAGGTACACTACCAGAAAAATCCCCAGGTAATTTCTCAAAATCTCATTTATGAAATTCTGGAAGACCGCAGGGGCATTACACAACCCAAAGGGCATGACGAGGTATTCGAAATGGCCTTCGGGCGTGTTAAACGCAGTCTTCCACTCATCCCCCTCTTTGATGCGAATAAGGTTATACGCCCCCCGTAGATCCAATTTAGAAAACCATTGGGCCCCCTGAACCTGATTAAAGAGATCAGGAATCAAAGGAAGGGGATACTGGTTCCTTACCGTGACCTTATTCAGGCTACGGTAGTCAATGCATGGCCTAAGACCACCATCCTTCTTCCCCACGAAGAAGAAGCCAGCACCTACCGGAGAAGAAGAGGGACGAATGTAACCCTTGGCCAGGGATTCCTGGATATACACTCTCATAGCTTCACGTTCGGGACAAGAAAGATTAAATATCCTACCCTTAGGAAGCTTAGCTCCTGGTACCAATTCGATAGCGCAATCGTATTCTCTATGAGGAGGTAACACTTCGGAGGCCTCCCTAGAGAAAACATCAGCGAAGTCCTGAACAAACTCGGGTAGCGTATTCGCCTCCTTAGGGGGAGAAATAGAATTAACAGAAAAACATGACGTATAACATTCATTACCCCATTTGGTTAGCTCCCCAGTATTCCAGTCAAACGTAGGATTATGCAACTGCAACCAGGGAAGACCTAGAACCAAATCGTACGATAATCCCTGCATCAACAGTACAGAGCATTGCTCCAAATGCATGGAGCCAACAAGGAGTTCAAAAACAGGGGTATGCTGTGTAAAATAACCATTAGCAAGAGGAGTGGCGTCGATACCCACTACCGGGACAGGTTTAGGCAAATCAATAAGAGGCATAGCAAGGGACATCGCAAATTCCACAGACATGATATTAGTAGAGGACCCTGAATCCACGAAAGCACTGCCGGTAGCAGACCTACCACCAAAAGAGACCTGAAAGGGAAGCAAGATCTTAGTACGTTTCATATTTACGGGAAATACCTGTGCGCCCAAGTGACCTCCCCGATGATCACTTAGACGCGGAAGTTCTCTGGCTGCAACCTTACGCTTAGGACAGTTGTTCACTTGATGCTTGTCGTCCCCACAGTAGAAGCAGAGACCATTCTTCCTGCGGAATTCTCTACGTTGTTGGGGGGACACGGAGGCCCCGAGTTGCATAGGTATCTCTGAAGCTTTCGGGGAGGAACGAAGCAACGGAGCTTCGGGAGGCATCATGGGGGAGTCGGAGGAGAAAACACATAAACGTTCACGTTGTCGTTCCCTGAGACGTCGGTCAAGTCGTATCACTAAAGCCATAACCTGGTCTAGGGAGTCAGAAGAGGGATAGCTAACTAGCAGGTCTTTCAGGGCATTCGACAGACCCAACCTAAACTGGCACCTTAAGGCAGGGTCATTCCACCGAGAAGCTACGCACCACTTCCGAAAGTCAGAGCAATACTCCTCAACAGGTCTCTTACCCTGACTTAGGGTCACCAGCTGACTCTCGGCAAAGGCAGTCCTGTCAGTCTCGTCATAAATAAGTCCGAGAGCAGAAAAGAAACAATCAACGGAGGAAAGTTCAGGGGCGTCAGGAGCCAAGGAGTAGGCCCACTCTTGGGGCCCTTCCTGGAGCCGGGACATAATTATACCCACTCGCTGGCTCTCAGAACCTGAGGAGTGAGGCTTTAAACGAAAGTAAAGCCTACAACTCTCCCGAAAGGAGAGAAAAGTCCTCCGGTCCCCTGAGAACCGGTCGGGCAACTTGAGGTGGGGTTCAAGAGGTGCGGTGAGGGGAACTACCAGGGTAGCATCAGGCTGGTTGACCCTCTGAGCCAGGGCCTGGACCTGTAGGGAGAGACCCTGCAATTGCTGAGCCAGGGTCTCACGGGGATCCATAGTGGTGTCAGGGACCAGGGGTAGACTAGGTAGGGGCTTGTTATTATGTAATGACAGGGGGAGGGAGACGGACAAGTGAGCCCTAATCTACCCACCACTCTGTCCCTGCCTACTTGCAACGACCCGCCCTAGGCGACGGGGTACAACTGGGCGGCGGTCCCTGCGCTCAGTAAGTGCACGACAAACACGACAAACATACAAGGAACACAAGCAAGGAAAAGGGGCCGTTGCCCACGGCAACAGCGTGAGCAACCAGAGTGGTGAACGAGCCGAGTCAAGCCAGGAGTGTGCGAGGTACAAAACGAAAAGCAGAAGAGTAGTCGGTAAGCCAGGGTCGGTATGGAGCAGGATCAAAAATAGCAGGAGCTGTAGCTGGGCCAGGAACCACAAGGAAAGAAACAAAAGCAATAACAAGCACCGAGGGACAGGAAGTGCAGGCTTAAATAGACCGAGGGCGGGAGCTAGCTGAGTCTGGCCAGGTTACGATAGGCTCTCCCACTCCTAAGCCTGCCAGCCTGAATGGTGGAAGCAGGAGTCAGTCTCAGGGATGTATTCTCAGGTGCTGACTGATTAGTTCTGGGAGTTAACCCCGCTGTGCCTGGCAGATCCTTTACATCTACACTATTTGTTGTACTCTGGAACGTGTTATATTTGGATATCCTGTTACTGACCTTTTGCCTGAACTTTCACCATTCTTGACTGTTGCCTGCCTTGACCACTTGCCTGTTAGCCGTAAGAAACCTCTGCTGCCTGCCCTGATCTTTGGCTCTGCTAACCGTGAGTGTCCGTCTGCCCTGACTTGCCCTATACCAATTCTGCATACTGTTTGCTGTTCCTGTACCATGTCCATTGCTAAGGGAGACTGCATTAGGGGTAGCGACCTGGCGATACTAGCAGCTAAGTCCACATTTCCGTACAGAGTTTAAAGGGTGAAAACCTAGATATCCCTTAGACTTCGCTCCCTAGTTTAGCCCTATGCCAAATCTCTTAGTAAGACAGTGGGTTCACACCATTCTCTATTGGCCCTAAGACAGTTACTAATCCCACAGACCCCATGACAGTTTTCTCAGGCCATGGACCCCTCTGACTTTACCCTACCTTAAGTTTCTGACCTGGCCAAAGAATTATCTAGGCAATGAGTCCGTCAGAATCAGCTGTATCAATTGTTTCAGAATGTATCTTCTCACCTTAATGCCTTGTCTTCTCCAGCTGCTCCTATGGTGCAAATGTCACCACCTCAAGTTGCTGCCTTTAGTCTAGGGTTACATCTACTGACTCCCTCTCGCTATGAAGGTGATTTTAAGTCTTGTAAAGGGTAAAAACCTAGATATCCTTTAGACTGCTCCCTAGTTTATCCCTATGCCAAATCTCTTAGTAACACAGAGGGTCTACACCATCCTCTGTTTTCCCTGTGACAGTCACCACTTCTATGGGCCCTCCGAAAATATAATTCCGCCCTGAGACACATTGAAAGAATGGCAGGCACATACCAAACTGTTATGAGTGAAGAAGTATGGTGATGATTGCTACAATAACTCAAAAACAACAGTATTTTGAAAGCAGAATATGGCTACATGAAAGCTATTTTGTGAACATATAGGAAAAGATAAACATTATGGTGTCATCACAAATTAATGGTGTGGGATGCCTAAGGGGCCGAACGCCACCATATCACTTAGTTCATAAAAAAGCAAGTATACGTTAGCTGATTGTTTAAGCTATTTGGGGCCACAATACCAAGTCTATAAATTAATTGGGACTTTTTGTAGAAGGTCACGATCGTAGTTCCTCTTCCCGGTGATGATCTTAAATCTTTAATACCCTTTTCCCTTTTTTTAATGAATTGTTTGTATTTTGTGAAAATAAGCTCTTTTCTAATATACTTTCAGTAAATATTTTCTTTTGTTTCAATTCTGCATCTTCTATGTATCCACTGTACACAGTAGCTGTAAAATGCTGTTGTCAACCGAATTCATCAGTGAACTGGACTGATGGCTCAGTTGACAGCGGCTCCGGTGTGCCTCTGATACCTTATCTAACCCTAAAGCTGGATTCACACGGGCACATTACGTCCGTAATGGACGGAACGTATTTCGGCCGCTAATCCCGGACCGAACACACTGCAGGGAGCCGGGCTCCTAGAATCATAGTTATGTACGATGCTAGGAGTCCCTGCCTAGCTGCAGGACAACTGTCCCGTACTGTAATCATGTTTTCAGCACGGGACAGTTATCCTGCAGCCAGGGACTCCTAGCATCGTACATAACTATGATGCTAGGAGCCCGGCTCCCTGCAGTGTCTTCTGTCTGGGATTAGCTGCCGAAATACGTTCTGTCAATTACGGACGTAATGTGCTCGTGTGAATCCAGCCTAATACTGATAAAATCTAACTGAATCAAACAAAGGAATATTGTTACTACAAGTATATTAGAAAGTGATAATGAAAGGGAGAAGGGAATAGGAGGAAACCTCCAGCTCACCAGTCTGATGCTCCTGTGTTGAGGATCGCTCGGACCATCCGTGACGGCACACGGCAGGCAATAGCAGAAAAAACAGAGGGATCCAGCGATTCGTGGTATAACAAGGAAACACTCGGTTTCCACTTTATTGGAAATAAGCAAACAAAAGTTTTGAAAGAAACACTAGGAGAGAAAACACGGTGGTGGTATGTGGCAAATAGATTAGCCTACGCGTTTCAAGCACTTGCTGTGCTCTTAATCATGGCTAGGTCAAGACTTGTTATACCACGAATCGCTGGATCCCTCTGTTTTTTCTGCTATATTAGAAAGTGTTTATTTTCGTAAAAAACATACATTACATACAAAAAGAAGTCCTGAAAGGTTTCCATAGCCTTCAAAGCCCAGTCACAGTGCAGCCTAGAAAAATGTCACAGTGCTTTACACAAGTCATATTTGCATTAATATGTAGATTATGTTCATAGACACACCTATTATTAGTATGTTAACTACATTGAGCTGCAGTTTGACCCCTTTCTTTCAACATTTTTTTCAACATTTTACCTTGAACTCTTGTTTTAGGATTACACTGTTATAAAATAAACTTCATTAGAAAACGAATGCCCTCTAACGTTTTGCAAAGCGATAAGATCTTTTTGAGACATTCCAATGCTTTGAGTGAATTATACGATTTCAGATGTTGAGACCAAGAGAGGTAAACACATTTATCATGTGTGCTTTCCGAGTTGCATAAATCTTTTTTTCTTTCAACACTTTCAAACGCAGAATGATTTGGGACTTCAGCTCCTGTAAGAATGTGACTCAAGCGATATACAGGTCTCCATGAATGAACATTTATCTTTTTTTTTTTTTTTTTTGCACCTATTTAGTGATGGGCTTATACTATATGAATAATTACTGTAGAAAGGACTTACACACTTTGGAAAAATTAAGTTGAAGGCACACTGAAGTCATTAATAATGTGATTAACAAACCATAAAACACTGTATCGCATCACCCAATATGCATCTTGACATCATTTATTTAAATGTTTTAGTTACCCAGCCAGTTGTCTTTTCACAAATAAGTGCAGCTTATGACATAGAACTGAATGTCCAATCAGTGTAACTACAGTCCAATATGTCTGTCCATCAGGGGCGGACATATCGCTGTTGCAGCCAGGCCGGCTGCACAGGGGCGCGGAGGACGTGCCCTAAACGCTGTGCACATAGATCGGCACGGCCGTGCGGCAGACAGAGGGGGGCATCAATAACATATGTTAATGAAGGGGGCCCGATCTGTGAGTTGCCAAAAGTGCACAGGGTGGGAGGGGGCCCCCTCCGTCTGCCGCACAGCCGCGCCGATCTATTACTTAGAAAACGTATTAGGAGGGGTCTGGCGAGGCTTGCTCTGTCTGGTAGTCTTCGTCACCTACTAACCAGCGTCACTGTCAGATCCAGAGCAACGTCTGACAGTGACGCTCACAAGGTGACCAAGACCACCAGATAGAACGTGCCGCACCTAGCAAGCAGCATCACTATCTTCGGACGAGTTATTTATGCGGGATTGCGGCGCTGCTAACCTAATACTGGTTGGCTGAGCTTCCCAGCAAGGGCCGCCATCAGGAATTTCAGGGCCTCATACAGCTAAATTGTCTGGGCCCCCCTACCGTGGCCCCGCCCGTTAACAATATTCCGTCCAGCACCATATCACGCTCTTTGTGGGATACATAACTAATAACTTTTTATTTGGCCGAAAGATTTTGAGGCCTTCCACCACGACAAGGTAGACTCTTTTGGCAGGGCCCTACTCTACTCTAACGTAAAAATATATAGACTTTAATCCTTTTTCTGCAAATTTTATGAACATAATTCTTAAAGGGGTTTCCCAGTCCCTAAAAATTTATAGCCTATCCACAGGATAGGCCATCAATAGCTGATGGGTCGGGGTCCATCTACAGGGACCCCAGCCAAACAGCTGTTTTGAAAGGTGTGCAGCACTCGTATAAGTGCTGCTTTCCCTTATTTCTACTTGCTCACTGTGAATCATCGACACAGATGTAGCGCAATTTAGAGTATTGCAGCCTTCTCACATTCACTTCAATGTGAAAAGGCTGCAATACTGTGAATCGCCGCTACATGGTGTCGACGATTCACAGTTAGCAAGTAGAAATGAAGGGGAAGCAGCGCTTTTACGCTGATTGGTGGGGGTCTTGATAGTTGGACCCCGACCCATCAGCTATTAATGGCCTATCCTGAGGATAGGCCATCAATTTTTTGGGACTGGAAAACCCCTTTAACCCCTTAAGGACATGGACTAGTTTTCACCTTCAGGACGCAGCCCCATTTTTCAAATCTGACGTGTCACTTTATGCGGTAATAACTTTGGAATGCTTTTACTTATCTAAGCGATTCTGAGACTGTTTTCTCATGACACATTATACTTTAAGTTAGTGGTAACATTCTGTCTATACATTCAGTATTTTGTTGTGAAAAACACCAAAATTTGGTGAAAAACTGCAAAAATTTGCATTTTTCTAAATTTAAATGTATCTGCTTGTAAGACAGATAGTAATACCACAAAAAATAAATGCTAATTAATATTTCCCACAAGTCTGCTTTAGATTGGCATCATTTTTTGTACATCCTTTTATTTTTCTAGAACGTTACAAGGCTCAGAACTTTAGCACAAATTTCTCACATTTTCAAGAAAATTTCAAAAGGCTATTTTTACAGGGACGAGTTCAGTTGTAAAGTGGTTTTGAGGGGACCTGTTAAAGGGGGTGGGGTAATAGCGGAATTCACTGGTTAGTGTCACCCACTATTACTACCGCCTTTATAATCAGGGTCACTAGGGTTAAGCCTAGTTCCCCTACCTTTTCCTTATACTAACGTCAATCTAACTGCTTTTGCTGCTACTCAAGGGAATAATACCTTATAGTAAATAAAGGTAATATTTATTAACATACAATAATCTCTCATATATAAAATACAGTAACTAATCACAATACAGTATAAACATCGTATTACAATCCTGATTATACCGCCACCCACTTACCTAAACATACATAGAAGTTACGTTACAATACACATAAGTTACTTGTAATTCTCACACGCTCACTATCTCTGTTCTACTCCCTCCTAATATAACTTTCCCTATACACTAAGGGTTAATACGGGATAAGGAGGAACAAGGGGAATGGTTTTCCGTGTACCTGGGGATGTGCAGGTCAAGGGTCACTGCAGGGTACTTAGGGCAGCAAGGGCTCACAGGGACTGCAAGCGTTCATCAAGGGGTTAACTCAGGGACTGCAAGGGGTAGTAAGGGTTAACTCAGGGCAGTAATGGGTTAACTTCAGGGATGGCAAGGGTTAACTTCAGGGACTGCAAGGGTTAACTTAGGGACAGTACTCAGGAAGAGCAAGGCAGGGGAACCAAGGGTTAACAGGGACTCAGGGGCACCAACGGTTACTCAGGGACAGCAAGGGTTAGACAGGGTTAACTCAGGGACTCAGGGGAAGCAAGGGTTAACTTAGGGACATCAAGGATTACTCAGGGATAGGGGAAGCAAGGGTTAACAGGGACAGACAGGGAGAGTTTAAAGTGTAGCCATAGCTACACTGATACTTAGCGTGTCGTTGGTGGAACATGGGAGCAGAGGCAGAAGCCATAGCAGGAGCAGGTCATTGGAGGAGAGAGGTGAGGTCCCAGCTGGAGAGGTGAGCTTCATTGGTGGTGTCGTGGCGGGACCCAGCTAGCTCCAGCTAGCTTCAGCTGCTGAGCGTACCGACGCATGGCTATTTAACCCAGATGACACCAAGCTATGTAATATAGTTCAGTCTATGGAAGATGTTCATGAATTGCAGGCAGATTTAAACAAACTAAGTGTTTGGGCATCCACTTGGCAGATGAAGTTTAATGTAGATAAAAGTAAAGTTATGCATCTGGGTACCAACAACCTGCATGCATCATATGTCCTAGGGGGAGCTACACTGGCGGATTCACTTGTTGAGAAGGATCTGGGTGTACTTGTAAATCATAAACTCAATAACAGCATGCAGTGTCAATCAACTGCTTCAAAGGCCAGCAGGATATTGTCGTGTATTAAAAGAGGCATGGACTCACGGGACAGGGATGTAATATTACCACTTTACAAAGCATTAGTGAGGCCTCATCTAGAATATGCAGTTCAGTTCTGGGCTCCAGTTCATAGAAAGGATGCCCTGGAGTTGGAAAAAATACAAAGAAGAGCAACGAAGCTAATTAGGGGCATGGAGAATTTAAGTTATGAGGAAAGATTGAAAGAATTAAACCTATTTAGCCTTGAAAAAAGACGACTAAGGGGGGACATGATTAACTTATATAAATATATTAATGGCACATACAAAAAATATGGTGAAATCCTGTTCCTTGTAAAACCCCCTCAAAAAACAAGGGGGCACTCCCTCCGTCTGGAGAAAAAAAGGTTCAAGCTGCAGAGGCGACAAGGCTTCTTTACCGTGAGAACTGTGAATCTATGGAATAGCCTACCGCAGGAGCTGGTCACAGCAGGGACAGTAGATGGCTTTAAAAAAGGGTTAGATAATTTCCTAGAACAAAAAAATATTAGCTCCTATGTGTAGAAATTTTTCCTTCCCTTTTCCCGTCCCTTGGTTGAACTTGATGTCTTTTTTTCAGCCGTACTAACTATGTAACTATGTAACTATGTAACCCTTCCGGTAAGCTCGCAGCGGGGGATGAGTGGCGCTCACCCCCGGCTAGCATGGGTCAGCATGGTGATAATGTATATGAGATTTGAAATGGAGTCAGGAGATCTTACTATCTCCTGTCTCCATGGTTTCCAAAAGAAGCAGGGCAATGCTAATTGTCCTGCTTTGTTTACAACCATATTCATGACCAGGGCCGTGTTTCTACAGCCCTGGCTCATGATACATTATATGTATTATATATACACATACATATTATATATATATATATATATATATATATATATATATATATAAAAAAAACATGTATATATATATATACATACATACATACACACACACACTCCATGCATACATACATACATACATATATATATATATATATATATATATATATATATATATATATAAACAGGGACACTTCCCTTTACAGGCCCATACAATGCAAACCCCATAATTCACCCCATTTTAAAAACTGAACCCCTCAAAGTATTCAAAACAGCATTTAGAAAGTTTATTAACCCTTTAGGCGTTTCACAAGAATTACAGCAAAGTAGATCAAAGATGGCTGGTGCCACTTTCTTGCTTCCCGCGCCGTTCCCTCGTTCTGGTCCCAGTTGTCCTGGATCCAAGATGGCTGTTACTGTCTCAGACTTGCATATACAAAGCATTGCCTGCAAGTCTGAGACATGCCCCACCCCCTTCACTGCTCTCAGAAGGACAAGCACCGATGATGTCAGTGCTGTGTCCATCTCTTCTGACACTTCTCCTGCTGGGTTCTGGACAGGGGTTCCGGCTGCAGCAACATCCTCACTGACAGCACGTCAGGGGTACTGGGAAGAGGCGAGAACCAGCAGGATCGGCCCAACCAACGTAATGGGCAGCCGCAGGCTGGTGTTTTTAGAATGGGATGGGACCAATAGCCATGGACCTTCCCATCTGGATAATCAGACTATTGATTTTCTCCACGTTTTTTTTTTTTTTATATATATATTTTTGTATTAATGACTTTCTTAAAAAAAAAATAAGTAAATGATTAAACAAGAAAAACATGTGGGGTCCTCCTATTTCTCTCTCCAGCCAAGAAAAACCGACAACAACGGTCTGAAATTCTCAAGATGGGAAGGTTCATTAATTGGTTCCTTCTCATCCTAAAAACACCAGCCTGCGGCCATCCCAGGGGCCACCCATCACATTAGATGGGCCACTCCTGATAGTCTTCGGCTCTTCCCAGTACCCCTGGTGCATTGGGTACTGGGGTAATAGATTGGAGGGGTTGGTGTCAGCCAAAAATGCACATAGCACACCTCTGGCTGACGCCAAGCCCTAGCGATTCTAATGGAGAGGTATCAGTCAGACACCTCGATTACTAGTTCTGTTATACAGTGGAAAAATGTATAAAAAATACTTTATTGAAATAAACTGCCCCCTACAGCCCGCTTTGACCATTTTATTGGTAAAAATTCGATCCTACGACGATCTGACATAGTCCAAGATACAGAAAGCTGTAAAAAAAAAAAAACACAGACAATAAAACATATTAGACCATTACAAGGATACAATGATATACTTACATACAGAATCTGATTCATGACAACCCTGGCGCTGTCTTCCTCCATCCTCCACTGACGCGCTGTCAGTGAGGATGTTGCTGCAGCTGGAAGCCCTGTCAAGTACCCAGAAGGAGAAGTGTCAGAAGAGATGGACACAGCGCTGACATCATCGGTTCTTGTCCTTCTGAGAGCAGTGAAGGAGGTGGGGGCATGTCTCAGGCTTGCAGATAATGCTCTCCATATGCAAGTCTGAGAGAGTAACAGCCATCTTGGATCCAGGACAACTGGGACCAGAATGAGGGAACGGCGCGGGAAGCAAGAAAGTGAGGCCAGCAGGTAGGTTGACAATAATTTTACAGTTTAATTCATTATTTTTTTTGTGTTCATAAGAACGAGGGTCCCAAACCCCCAGATGAGGGGGACATTGAATTGAGTGGCGGTCAAGCGTGCACACTTCCATTTCATTAAAAGTGTATGGGAATGACAGAAACAGCAGAGTACATGCTTGACAGCCGCTCCGTACAAGCTCCGCCTGCATCGGAGTGCAAGATTTATTTTACTCAAAATGCCCAAAATGTAAGGCTGGGTTCAATGTTTAGACTTACCCCGGCCGTAGTCTAGGCGACGCGTCTCTCTCTTCTGAACGTAGCCCGGCCTCCTGAGATGAAGCTGTAGACCATGTGACCGCTGCAGCAGTCACATGGGATGAAACGTCATGACAGGAGGCCGGGCTGCGCTAAGAATAGAGGATCGCATTGCCTAGACTACGGCCGGGGTAAGTCTAAACTTATTTATGGATTTAAAATAAAAAAATACCTTTTTCTTTCTCATTTGTGATTTGTGATTTTTGCGGCAGAACCGCAGCATTTTCGCAATAGTGGAGCAGTGATTCCGCAGCATAAATGGACATGCTGCGGCTTAAAAAAAAACTCACTGCAGGTCAATTTTTTTTGCTGTGTGTGCATGAGATTTGTTCAAATCTCATCAACTCTGCTGCTACTGTAATACGCTGCAGATTTTCCTCAATGAAATGTGTTGCATAAAATCTGAAGCGTTCATGCCTAGTGTGTTCCTACCCTAACAATAAGGCCCAGTTCACACCAGAGTTTTTTTACCTTGATTTTGACTCAGACACTGCGTCGCAATCAGCGCTAAAAAACTTCCAAAACCACTACCCATTGATTTAATCTGAAATCAATGGGAGCCAGTCGCGGCAAAAATAAAAAGCAGCATGTACTTTGTTGACGTGGTTCCATCTCTGACCTCCCATCGAAATAAATGGGAGGCAGAAAAAGCATTTTTCGCTGCTTTTATTGTCTGCGGCCCTCAATCGCCGCGGGCGAAAAACGCAGCAAAAAACACGGCAAGAAAGTGTGGTCAGGTCAAAATCTGCCTCAACATTCTTTTTTCTGCCTGCAAAATACTCCGTGTGAACAGGGCCTAATACTTAATCCCACTCCAGTACTCGTTGTCCCACAACCTTGCCAGGCGATGAATTCTCCACAGGTCTTCCAGGTCCGGTCTTCTAGGTCCGGTCTTCCAGGTCCAGTAATCCACCTCTGGGCTCCAGAAAACGGCGGGGATCGGAGAACGCCCGCCGCCGTGCTGCAATTTGACTTCTCCTCCTCTCCTTTTTCAACTGGGCTCTTATGTTGAGAAAGGAGGCCCAGGTGAGTATAAGGGAGGAGGGACGTACTCTGCAGACAGCCTGGTGCGGTCGTGTGTGCGCGCGAGTGAGCACGGGTGCGCGCGGGGGGGCCGTGTTTGACGCCCAGGCCCCCATGACGAGAGGCGCAGACAAACTCAGGGAGGAGGGGGGCCCGCAGCTCACAACTTTACTTTGGTGAAAAGAACGAGCCCCATTGCAGGGGCCTGTTTTTTTCTACCAAAGGTGAGTGGCGTCAGTTGCCGAGCCCCCTTTCAGTTAGGTTTGGTCCGGGCCCCTTACAGGAGTACCCCTAGTACTGCCCTGATGGCGACCATGCTCCCAGCCAATCAGTGTTAGGGCTTCTCTCCTCTCTCGACCGCAAACACAGACAGTACAATATAACACACATACATTACAGGCACCCTCTGCAGTTCACCTCAGTCTTCCATGCTCTTCTGCATCGGCTCTTCCACAGTGGCTGAAACGCCCCCTCACGTGACGTCACGGTCACATGGTACACACAGTGTACCATGTGACTGTGACGTCTAAACAAACCATGCCCGTAATCAGCAAGTGCTGGCATCACGGAACATACAAAGTTTGTATCAGCGCGCTGCGTGGCAACCGGGGGCCTGCGAGCCCCCCTGGCTTGGGGGCCCAGTTGCAACTGCGACCGCTGCGAGTCCTATAGCTACGCCACTGGATGGCCTATCTTAAGTATAAGCCAGGAATGTTAAATACAGGAAAACCACTTAAATTTAAGATAGTTGTATGAAGACCAAAGCAAACCAAGTTGTAGTCATTACTGACCAGTGATCACTGACTATCATTTAGAATAGGTGCTGTAACTATGGCTGGGGCTATATAGAGATATATAGTCTAATGTTAGGTGCATACAATTCATCATTGCAATTATTGTATTATTCCATCTAGGTTAGCCTACCACTATCACAGAATTTCCAACAAGCGGTAGTTATAAGGTTACATGCAATTTTGTCCTCATGAAATGTCGCAATGTGACTGCAAATTTCATGCCACTTGCACATGTTAAGTCACCATGTAGTTCCAGGCTAATAATGAACAATATGTGTGGCCTTTAAGAAAAGTGGGTCCAATGCTAATTCTGCCCCATATTATTATATTCCTTACTGCTTAAATATGTATCGCCAAAAGAAGAAAGGGGCAATTGTCCCCTTTGACGCCTGTACATTCTTTTTTAATTCTGGTTTAGTGAGTACGTTTTGGTAAATCCCAATACAAGTTTTACTGTAAAAACTCTGATCATTAGTTGTACCACCATTTAGCGGGCATTTTATTAGTGTGATACTTTTACACAAGTCACTTTTTACACAAAGATAAAATATAAAAAAACAGAAACACAAAAACGTATAATGAAGCTTTCTGTGGTAGTATTCCACAGGAGCAGCAATGTATATGTGTTTTTGATACCTGTGCTTTTCCTGTGCGCTCGATGCTGATTTGCCAGCTCGTGGTTTGATTATCTTGAAACCTGTGTTCTCAGCTGGTTCCCTTTATTAGAGAAATGTCTTTAATGCTAACATGAGCTGGGGCCCAGGGGACGCACGAATACCGACAAGTCTCAGTTGCATGTTGTGATGGTTTTCACTGCTTGTCTATACTTTTTACAATAAATCCTGCTTTTACTTTAATGTCTAATATTCCAGCTACAGTTTTCTGTTGGTAAAATGCAGAGAACAGCTAGCAAAATCATATTATATTAAATAGTTGTAAGTATAATCTAAGAGCTACTATAGATTGATATACTTACTGGACAGTAGAATTGATGTGCAACCAGTACTCCATTATTTTATTCATTGTCTAACAAACCAAACCTAATGGGGCAAATGTATACATTTTATAAATTCTTCCACTATGTAAAGACAGTCACTAATTTGACATATGTCTGCATCACAGGGGCGTAGCTAGGGAGGGCAGGCGGGGCACAACTAGGAGAGAAAGTAGGGGGGTTCCGGGTCGGGCTGAGATACAATTGAAAAATCCTCCTGGAGCGGAATCCCCCCTGATGTCACTATCCATATATGGACAGTGACGTCAGGGGCTCCTCCTCCAAGATGACTCGCTGTCAACTGTATCTGCGTCCTCAGGACACAGATACAGTTGAACCCAATGCTGAAGCAAGGAACTGTCAGCTTCCTGCTTCAGCATTAGTTTAGAGAGGAGGAGCAGAGGGAGCTCCTCCTCTCACCGAGGACTCCCAGGGCACAGCACTACTTTAAGCAGCTCTAGGTGCGGAATCCCGGGCCTATGCTCTGGCTGGGGATTCCACTCCTGGAGGGAGTCCCAATGGCGCTATCTACAGGGGGGTAGCGCTATCTACAAGTGGTGGCGCTATCTTCAAGGGGGGTGTGGCACTATCTCATGGGGACACTGGTGCTATCTACATGGGTACTATCTACATGGGCACTGTGGCACTATATAAATGGGCACTGGTTCTAGGGGCAGCTAAGGGGGCATTATACTGTATGGGGCAGTTATGGGGGCAGTGTACTGTATGAGGGAAGCTATGGGGGCATTATACTGTATGGGGGGATTATGCTGTATGGGGGCAGCTATAGGGGCATTATGCTGTATGGGAACAGCTATTGGGCATTATGATGTATGGGGGCATCTGTGTGGGCATTATACTGTATGGGGGCAACTGTGTGGGCATTATAATGTATGGGGGCATCTGTAAAAAAGTTATGGCTGCTGAAAAGCAGAGAGGTAAAAACGGAAAAATTTAGCTGGTCATTATGACTTTTTTAGGCCCGGTCATTAAGGGGTTAAACTGCCTCACTAATAATAATAATAATAATAATAATAATAATAATAATAATAATAATTATACTTGATACAAGTTGGGATTCAGCAGTTTCAATCATTGTGATTAGCTGATCACCAGGTCGGTTGATTTTTCAAAAGTTGGGACAAGTCCTTTAAGGCTAGGTTTATGCAAACATTAGTGGTACAGGTTATAGAAAAACACTGAGATGCTCCATTTGACACAACTGTGATGCAACTTTTATTAATTTATTTAATTGCTTACATAGCGACAAGACATTCTACAGCACTCTATGTAGATTATTCTTTTAGATGTGGATGGATAGGAGTCACTCGATCTTAATTTCCTAAACTAGGTTTCACAATAAATATGGACGAAAATGATGGGATCAGGTGAATTTCCAAATTTTTGGCCACTTTATCAAGTTTTTCATATGGTTGAAACATGTAAAGATTTGAACTCATAAACTCCTGTGTCCCAGGAAGCAGCTCTTATCATTAAGTCATCAGGGATGCTGGACTGTTGCTGCACCTGGACTGTTACTTGACTGAACTTGCTATTAACAGACTCCTGCCTAAATGTTTCAACCACTGGACTCCGAATCTGCTACAGACATATTGTACTAGGAAGCACCACCTTTTTCCAAGGTCTCCTTGACTAAATTTGGGCCTTTTTAATTTCATAAAAATGTCCAATTGCATTGGTTAGTCTATCAATCTGTAGCCCCATTTGCAAAGTTTTTCATACATAAAGTATTCCAAAGGTTTTAAACTTCTCAGGTAAAACTTAGTGACGATTTTACAATCCACTTTAACAGTAGACTGTTTGCTCTTTAATTGCCAAAAACATAGATTTCACCCGAGAAAATTTATTAGTTATTTTTCATCAAAACCTTTGGCAGTTTCACAGGTATGTACAGCTGTATAGCATATACATATTGCAACATCTGCAGGGAATTGCAGCACTGTGTCCCACAGTGAAACAGGATTAAGAAAATGTAAAACTAAAGCATAGCTCAGTCCCTGTGATATCTGATCACTTGCTCTGGTTTTGGTGAGGATTAACTGGATTGCTAGAGATCAGCTTTGTGGAAAGGTTCATAGCTGCTGTTATATCCCCAAAATCTGAAGCCGCAGATTAGTCCATTCAGCACATACAGTTCTACATAATTCCTGGATTTACATGGAATCTATTAAATACAGTATTTGTTCCAAATTCTTACTAACCTGTTAATTGGACAGAGAAAGGAAGAAGACAGTAATGAAGTCAAGTTACTATTTATATACCTTCTCAGATGAAATGCCTCCACAGGAACTTCTTGAGCATGTTGTTACTAAATTAAACAGTATACTATTTATTTTATAGACATAACAGGGCACTGGACTCATTAGGCAGTGGAAAGGACCTAAAATGAATAAGAGGTTGATGAAAATGACACTGTACAGAAAAGAGCCACGTTTCCAACAGGAGCAATTTGCAGAAGAGAATAAGTTCCTGGCTATAGGACCATAATTAAAATATTTCAGCTCACTCCCCTCGGTGAAAAATCCTACTGTATTTTAAAGAAAAATGCAGTCTTTACAGTCCATATCTTCTTCCAGGAGATTTTTAAAAAAAATCATTATAGCCACCATGCCCTAACCTAGCCCAAATTATAATAATATACCTAATACTTTAGTCCAGTTTTTATTTGCCATCTTGATTTTATAGATTATTGTCTACAGGCGCTGTCTGGTAAATACATGTGCTTGATGCCATGCCCACACATCACAAAGATAGGTGAGATCACATCACATATAGTAGAGACTAGAATTATATTGATCATGTCAAATTGTGAGCAAGTCACAAATGCGGGTCTAAGGCACAGGTGAGGCCACAGGCAGCGCCTGAACAGTAGCTTGGATGTCACTGGCAGTACGTAAACTCCAGACCACTGCAGATAGTGACAGAGATGGCTTGTTGGCAGGTGGCTTATATCCTCAGCAGGAAACAAGCAGCCTGAAGGAGATTCAGAATACACATGGCTACGTAAATATGCAGTTGTCACCCAGTGCATTTCTCAATTCTGCCTGAAATGTTATAGTTTAGGAACCTACAAGAGACATCAAGGACATGAAACCTCATGATTATAGGCTATAATTCATATAGGAAATGAAAGATTTCACCAGTTTCCTTTAGACCACATGTGCACCATACATAATACATGCAGATTTTCCCTTGGCAAATCTGCAGCGTATTACAGTAACAGCAAAATAAATGAAGTCTCAAGTAATCTCATCTACACGTAAATTGACCTGCGGTGCAGATTTTAAAACCTGCAGCATGTTAATTTATCTTGCGATTCTGTCTCTGACAATTTTATTTAAAAAAAACACCAAAATATGCAGCATAACGCTGCACCTGTTTTCGCATCAAAATGTAAAAAACGTACCTAAAAAGTGCGGAATTACCTGAGTTTATTTGCGGTTTTGATGTGGATTTTCCTGCATCGAATTACGCAACACGCAACATGCATGTAGCCTTATAAGAATATAAGGAGGTTAACTTGGACTCCATACCATGGTAAAGACAATATAGGGTCTACATGCTGGCATGGGAATTGTGTGGAAAGGAGCAAAAGTCTTCAGTACTTTGCGCTTTGGGGCAGAAAAACATGTATAGAAAAGTTGAATCACCAGGTTCTCACAGTGCAGTTTGTAATGTGTTTTTGAATAGCTTTACGCGCAATGACAATGCGTATGATTTGTCAAATTTTCTACTAATTTCTATAGTTGTTTATGATCATCTCAACATGTAAAGTCTAGCTGATGACTACTTTACATAGCCGAAATCAAGACCACAAATCTTCAGGAGTGCTGAAAATGTAATCAGCAAGTGAATTAAATCGCTCAATGGACGCGCAATTGCAAAAGGTGTCATGCAAAACCATCTAGTTTTATTTTGGCATAGCTTTTCCATATGACTTGAATTTCATCATAATATTTAATAATCACCACATATAAAGACATGCTCCAGGAACAATAGTTGAACAAATTGTTAAATCGTACTCATTATCAAAGCATTTTTAAGCAAAAACAAGAGTGGATATAAAAAAAAAGGAGGATGAATGTAAGTCTTTCCTTTATACTTATCCTTCTTTTAGATTTCACTGGTTATGGCTAAAAAATGCATCAAAAACTTTAAGAAACTGTCCTGTGTTAACCTGGCCTACGGGATAACTCATTGAAGAGTCACATGATAGTCCCTTTATCCACTCTTTTATGTTTATTTTTATTTTTTCATTTATCTTTTTCAAACATAAACTTTGTTAACCCATCTGATAACATGATCTCAAGACCCATCCTACATGGAATTATTTTTTTTATTGGATCAACGCTTATTCATTTTTACAAACATAAGTTTATAACAACATATGGGGATAGGATAGAACCATCCATATATCACATAAGCAAATCATGCAATGGAACAAAGACCTTGAGCGTCTGGACATTATCATGGCCATATAAGATAGAATAACAATATCACATCCAAATGAAAGCAAAACTCCTAATAAAGTAGGAACTTGAATCCAAATGGCCTAAAAAGGAAAAAGAAAATAGGAGTCAAGAGGAAAGAGAGGGGATGGGAAAATATAACGGAGGGAGGAGAGGAAAGATTACATGGAACATTTTTAAATGCTTTTCTTCTCTAGGAAAGGATTTGGTCTATAATTGGAGAAGTTGCTTTTTTATTTTTGTTACTTGACAAAGGTCTATCGGCTCCTGTAGGTCAAGAGATGTAAACTTGAAGTACACCAATTAATGTAGTTTCAGAAGAACCTTCTTCCTGAGAGGAGAGATTTAGCAGACAATAATAAACCTATAATAAAAAGCAAGAGCCTTGTAAAAAAATAAATTAGCTTTTTAGAGCAGTAAGTAACCAAAGAATTCTTTTAATGTCTGCATTATTTCAAGTGCAATAATAATATGTGAACATCTAATTCTAAGCCTCAGGATGTAATGGACAGGCTACATACATACACCAAAATTATAAGGACACCCCTCCTAATTATTGAGTTCAGGTGTTTCAGTCACACCCAATGCAGACAAGTGCATAAAACCACAGCCAACACTGGACTCTGGAGCAGTGGAAATGTTTTCACTAATATGGGTTTAGTGGATGCCATGAGAACACTGCCTACTGGAATGCATAGTGCCTACTGTCAAATTTGATGGAGGGGGGGATATCAGTCTAGGGCAGTTTTTCAGGGTTTGGGTTATGCCTTTTTGTTCCAGTGTAGACTAATGGTACTGCTACAGCATTTAAGACAGTTTGGACAATTGTATGCTTCCAACTTTGTAACAAAGTTTTGTGAAGGCCCCGTTCTGTTCCAGCATGACTGTGCCCCAGTGTACAAAGAAGATCCAGAAAGACAGGGTTTAGAAGTACTTGAGTGGCCTACACGGAGCCCTGACCTCAGCCCCATTAAACGCCTTTGGGATGAATTTGAACACCGATTGCGAGCCAGATCTTTTGACGTAATGGGCACAAAGCTCATGTAGGTGTGATTGTCAGGTGTGCACATACTTTTGACCAGATAGTGTAGCTCCTTACTCATCATGTATAGTATGTATGGGTCACATTTCATTTTTTTCTATTCAAATAATAATTGTGGAGACTGCAATTTTACTTATGACTTGCTAAAAAATTACTATCATCTAAACTAAATTAAACATGCCAATCACATTAGAAGAACTTTTGGAGACAATGAAACTTAGCGAATGATAATAGTCTAATGGTTATACAAATACATTTTATAAAACGTTACTCTTTTATACACAGACTTTACTTCTAAAAATATATAATTTTATGTACAATGAAGGGTTGTGTCTACAGAAAACAGCAGATATAAGGATCTCACCAGTCCTGGGTCTTGTCGACCAATATCGCTCTAAAATGTTGATATTAAAATATACACAAAAAGTCTTGGCTACTAGGCTACCTCGATTTATGCCAGACTTGATAGGGGGACAACAAAATTGCGCTTCTGGATTAGACTAGGGTTATGCCGCACAACTACACAGGTATAATGATGTGGAAAAAGCATTCGATAGAGTGGCATAGCCCTGGCTCAAACTACTACTGTAAGAAATGTTATAACTGGTAAAATTTACTACATGATATCTGCTTTATAAGGCTCACATTAGTATACTAGGTTGTGTTTTAAGAAGATTCAGTTTGTTTAGAAGTACGAGGCAAGTTTGTCCGTTGTCACTGGCTTTTTATATAAAACCACTAGCCCTTGCAATAATAATTAATAAGGGTATCAAGGGTATTAAGATCAATAATTGTGAAATAAAATGTTTGCTTATGATCTACTGATGTTCTTGGATAATGTCGATTGACATTCCGAAAGTCTTTAATATTTTAGAGCTACACAATTCAGTTTCCGGATTTAAATCAGTGAAAATAAGTCCTATGTTTTAATCTTACCAGGGACCAGATTTCTAAAGTGCATAAAAAAGTACATGCAAGAGTCTTGAAAGTAGCAAAAGATCAGATCAAATATTTGAGATATATATATTAGACATACACGTCAAATGATCTTTAAAAACAACTTCCTTCCACTTTTTGCCATAGTAAAAAAAAATGGAAGGAGCTGCCACTAACAATGTTTGGTTGAATAAATCTATTGAAAACTACTATCTTACTTTTCCGTTATTTGTAAATAGTGATAACATCAAAGATTTGGAAACCATTCTTCTGGACTTTTTTTTGTGGAGAAGTCAGACACATAGGATTCCAATAAAGAGATTACAAATTCCAAAGCAGTGATGGCATTTATTTCCCAAACATAAAGAAATCTGGCGCTTTACTAGTTAAGTTTAAATTTCTATTTATGTTCTACATCTTCTTTTGGTCACTATTAAAAATAAAATTACTTACTATACTGTAATGTGTGTGCAAATTACAAGATATTAGGTCAATTACAGATTTTAATATAGTTTTCTCTTTAAACGGAACCTGTCGCATCCAGCATGCTGTCCTACCTGCATCATGTTACAGAGCAGGAGGAGCGGAGCAGATTTATATATAGTTTTGTAGGAAAAGATTCAGTATAACTTGTATTTTATTATTTTTAAATTCATGCTCATTCTGGGCTTAGAATTCCAGTGTCCGGTCCTGCTCTCTCGGCATGCAAACTCATACAGTGAAGGCTGTCAATCATTGACTGGGACGCACACTAATTTCCTGACAGCAATGTGTGGCATTTTTTACAGGGGGCACTGTGTGGCAGTTTCTGCACGGGGCACTATGTGTGGCATTATCTACAGGGGACACTCTGTGAAACTATCCACAGAGGGCACACTGTGTGTGGTTTGCCAGCAGACAGTGGGAGACACAGGCGTTGTGAGGACCTCGGTGGTGTGAGGACCTTGACGGGGAAGGGCTGTGAGGCACTCTCTACAGGGTTCACTGTATGTGGCACTTTCTACAGAGGGAACAATGTGTGGAATTTTTTTATAGGAGACACTGTGTGGCATTATCTACAGGGGAGACTGTGTGACACTATCCACAGAGGGCACACTGTGTGTGGTTTGCCAGCAGACAGTGGGAGACACAGGCGTTGTGAGGACCTCGGTGGTGTGAGGACCTTGACGGGGAAGGGCTGTGGGGCACTCTCTACAGGGTTCACTGTATGTGGCACTTTCTACAGAGGGAACAATGTGTGGAATTTTTTTATAGGAGACACTGTGTGGCATTATCTACAGGGGAGACTGTGTGACACTATCCACAGAGGGCACACTGTGTGTGGTTTGCTAGCAGACAGTGGGAGACACAGGCGGTGTGAGGACCTCGGTGGTGTGAGGATCTCGATGGGGAAGGGCTGCGCCGGGGAGCTTGCCAGCAGGCAGAGGAATACAATGTATTTGTAAAAGCGTGGAGATGGGCAGCACACATAATGTTTGTGGGTGTGTAGATCAGAGCAGAAAACACAAGGAAGGAGCTACACCATGGTTTCACAGCTGGCAAAGACTCATGGGAAATGTAGTTTTATTTTTTAAAGACGTACTACAGGATGATGTAAACAATCAATGCGCAATGTAGTAAAATCAGTTAACATTTTTTTATATTTTTCACATAAATGATCTCGTATGTTTCAATATGGAAATCGCTTTTGCAATCTTTTTTTTTATATATCTTGTACGTTGTAAAACTGCATATCAATCTGCTTAGCTCCTGCTACATAGCTAGCTGCAGATAGGACAGCATGTTCAATGTGACAGGATTGCTTTAAATTGTATCAATAATCATAACATAAAGATGAAATCCTGAAAAGGCAGTAATTTGGATATTTAATACATTTTTTCATTAATATTATCTGGTATTGGTTTTACACTGAGAAAATATTCACTTGGTAAAGTGAGCAGCTGGTTACCTTTCAAGGATTACCATTTTCAGGGATAAATCCATAGAAATTGTGACCGTTCCTTGACATTTACCAACTCTGAAAGGCATAACTTAATATACAGCTATATATCATACCATTTTTATGCAGTCGCCCTTGCTGTGTGGTTGCAGGCATCATGATTTTATGTATCAAAATGATACGTTAAAAAATGTATGGATGACTTTGACATACTGAAAAATAAACTGACAGATATTCACTCCCATTTCTGCTAACTATCCATTTATCACTCAAAGATTCACCCAGATTGAAAGTTGCATGCTGTCAGTACTGGTCCATCTCCGTAGAAAGAGCTCTAGGCAGTTGCTTAATAATGGTGAATCCATCATGTGCAGAGAGTTGTACATCCAGTCATATTGTGGCCCAGAAAAGCGGATGCTAAAGCTCTCTATGGATTTGTCCTATCCCATTAAATAGCGGAGAGCAATACCATAATGCACCATTGTGGCTTTAGATGCGCTTCTTATATTTATACAATGTCTTGATGCATTCTCTAGCTCATTGCCACAGGCAGAGAGAGCGGTATTAAAAAGAGCATACGGCTGTCTTAATAGCCTCCTCTTGTCACAGTGCCTGTAGCAGTTTTTTTGATGTATTTTCTTAATGGACACGTAGTATAAATGTTACCATTGCAAGGTTGTGGGTACACTTCCAAGAAACATATTTTTATTTATATATTTATTCAAATTTACATGAAGGTCTTGCATTTCTCACATTATTCAACTTTTTCTCATTTTTACCTTAGCTGCTTAGTTCTGGAAACTGTATCAATGTTACACTTTTTTGATTTTACTTTTTCAGTACTAATTTTCAGTGACCCCATCAGCAAGCCGAGCAGGGTCTTGAAAAATATTATATTATAAACATGCAGGCAGTGTCTTGTATGATGAATGTTTACACATTTATATCCGCATATTCTCTGTGACATATTTACACAGACTCCAATTCATGTATCCATTTAAATATACATACATAAAACATATTGGCGCAGCCTCATGCACAATTTGGTTAAGATGACATAAAGACAACTGTTCTTTGGGGTCATAAGTGAGTTTATTTCACTTAAGGGTATGTGCACACACACTAATTACGGACGTAATTCGGGCGTTTTTGCCCCAAATTACGTCCGAAAAATGTGCCTCGATAGCGTTGACAAACATCTGCCCATTGAAAGCAATGGGCTGACGTTTGTCTGTTCACACGAGGCGTATATTTAGTGTAGCCAGCCATGAACCCATAATAAGTATTTCTGAGCTATTTCCATGTGAACTAAAAAAATGTTGTAAAAATCAGTATTTATTTAATGTAAACTGCATAGTCAAGAAATCGAGGCTCAAGTTCAGAACAATTTAATACCTAAAGGAATTCTCTCAAAGGCAACCCCTTTCATAACTGAGCCGCTGCAGCATCGAGTCACCTGTTCAACGCTGACAAAATCAACTGTTTGCCAGGGGTGCCAGGAGTTATTCTCTGGCCAGACATTTTCCCTGCAGTGGCCGGTGAATTGGGAAATATATTATTTCATGGTGGTCATTCATATAGGGCATATGGAGAGAGGCAATCTTCATGAGACAACCCCATTAACCCCTTCAGTATGTAGCTATTTTGGACCTTGAAGATGTAGCGATATTTTTCATTTTTTCATCACTGTGTTCCGAGCGCCATGACCTTTAAATTTTTTATCGATGTTGACATATGAGGGCTTATTTTTGCGGCATGAGTTGTATTTTTTTTAGCACCATTGTAGGGTACATATAATGTATTTAAGAAAATTGGGTAGGGGTGGATGGAAAAAGAAGCAATTCTGTCACTGTTTTGTTTTTACGGCATTAATCATGCGGTTAAAATTATGTTAACTTTATTCTGCAGGTTTTTACGATTATAGCAATACTAAATTCATATTTTTTTTTCTTTTACTACTTTTGCACATTAAAAATACTTTCGTTATTTTAAATTCATTTGTTTTTGTTTTGCCATACTCTGAGAGCAATAACTTTCTTTTTTTACTGTCAATTTAGCTGTTTAAGGGCTTGTTTTTTTTTGTGATTTCTTTTAATTGCCATCATTTTGGGGTACACGTAACTTTTATAAACTTTTTTTGAAAGGGATAGAAAAACAACAGCATTTCTGCCATTGTATTTTGAATTTATGCTATTCATCGTGCTGCATAAATAACATGTTACCTTTATTGTATGGATCGGTACGATTACAACGATATTGTTTTTTATGTATTACTATTTTTGCACAATAATAGCACATTTCCTGTAAAAAAAATATTATGTCGCTGCATTCCAAGACTTCTTTTAAGTGATTCCCTACTCTATTAGTGCATTATCGCATGGCAACCATTACTGCTGCAACACAGCACCTGCAGGGGGAGCAACCCAGAAGTATAACAGCACCCCTGTTGCAAAGCCACCTTTGCTCTGGGCCACGTCCCCTCACAGGCACAGCACCACAGCAACAAAGACCACCACACTGCACCACAACCAAGTTTTGCGGTGGCATTGGTTTCAATGCGATATCGCACCTAATAGAGTAGGGACCCACTTAAAAGAGGATGCCATGAAGTGGCAAGTGGGCTTATACAGTTTGATCAATATGATAACAAAGAACCTCATGTTTATGAATTTCGTTAAGCAGCAATAGAATAATGTATATAAAGAGGGCTTCATCCATGTCTTGTTCTACAGTTGGCATATTCTCTTTGGTGTTCTTTGAAGCCGTGTATCAAACTCTGCCCACTCAAGCCATGCCCTAGCCATAACATAGTGTTCAGTTTTGAAAACCACTGTTGCTGCTCTATTGTAGGAATTGTGGTGGTCAATAACTAAAAGAAACGGGAAAAAAATTTGAATTCTGTCCTTGTACTTCCAATTCTATGCATTGATAAAGAACCAGTGGAGCTGTAAACAAAATGTGAAAAGACACAGCAGCACAAAAGACCAAATACTTAAAATGCAAGTATATTAAAATTTTACTATTATGACTTTTACATCTAACAACTACTCTTACTTTTCTGCCTCACTTCTTTATTTTGCTTTAATTGAATTAATTTTAGTAAAAATGTATGCTTGACTTTCAGCCATTGCCATCAACACTTAAATTAAACAGCTCGGCACCCAAAACTAACTAAAGCACTCGATAGTAACCAGATTTTCTATCTAAGGGCTACCCAATGTAATACTTCTTGGGCTTCACCAGCCAGAAAATGATGAAGCCTGGACCTCTTCAATGGTTTTAGTCCATGCCAGTATGCCTGTTGAGCAAGTGCAATACATACCTAACTGTGACTGCTTATCTGTATTATGGAGACACCAGAGCATCTGAAAAAGGCACATGCAAAAAATAGCTTCCTCCACACACCCCATGATTCTGTCCTGGGTACCCTGGCAGATCACCTAACTGAGAGAGTCCGGCCACGTCTGTCCTATTTGTTATTATTAAAGATATTATTATTGCCAGTTGTAGAATTTAATATTTGGAATGCTGGTGTATTTTAAAAAATGTATGTTACATAGAATAAACAGACCCAAAATCATTGTAAATATTGTAATTTTATCTGCCACTAAAATTGATGAAATATCTTCTGCCAGGCTCAATTAAAACTTTATGGAGTTAGTTTCTGTTGTCCACAATGGGACATATTTTTCATACAGCAGCTCAATAAGTTATTATTTTTATTTAGCAAAATAAATCCATCCAATTAAAATGATATATTTCTGAACACAGCAGACATACAAATACAAATAAATAGTGGAATAACACAAATAATCAGATTACTACTTTAGATGTCCCTTGCAGGAAGATATCAAGCAGCCAATTGGCAGGCATTTGTTGAAGAAAAGGATATTATCCATTTGAACAATACATAAAGGGACTCACTTAGGTTCAATCAGAGGCAAGCTAATAGTAAATGTGATATTTCCAACGTTGAAATTTTCCTATAACCTCAGTATGGTCATAGAGCCACATTAAAAGATGTATGATAAAGCTAAATAATAGATTTTTTTTATCTATCATTAAAAGACTTTGCTACTTATAGAGGAGGTAATGGTTTCTGTAAAATTATGTTTTCTTACTCTAATAAAGGCCATGTATTAGCATGTTGGATCTACTCCGTACACTGCATAGCGGCCGTGCTGCAGAACTGCAGCTGTGCTCCTATTCACTTGCATAGGAGCAGAGCTGCTACTGCAGCTCGGCCACTATGCCGTGACTGGAGCCATCTGCTTCCGGCATGGACGTCTGGTGCCCGGAGGCAGCCGGAGAAGTTGATGGGTGTGGGGTCTGGGTGTCGGACCCGAACCAATCACATCCTGATGACCTAACCGGTGGATAGGTCATAAGTTGTCTAGTAGTGGACATCCTCTTTAAGAGATAAACGGAAAAAACATTCAGGAACTGACCTGCGATGCATTTTTTTTAAATCCGCAGCATATCAATTGTATTTGCGTAATCGCTGCTGTTTTGTTGCGGGTTTCCCCATTGAATTCAATGGATTCCACCGCAAAAATCGCAACTCAGGAAATAATCGTATACTTACAAAGAATTTTGTGCTTTTTTTCGTCCAGGCTAGCATCCTGGGATGACATTTCATCCCATGTGACCGCTGCAGCCAATCACAGGCTGCAGCAGTCACATGGGATTAAATGTCATCCCAGGGCTGCAGGACGCCGGAGGAAGGCGTCGCCATGGTATATCCATTTATTTTTTTTCTTTGTAGGATTTCCACAGCGGACTTTCTGGCTGAAAGGACAGGTGTTGCGAAAAAAAAAATTTTATATAAATTTGCTTTTAGTGTGTTATTAAAATAAATGTAATTTATTTGTGTTTTTGTGTTTTACTTTTTTCTTTTTTCTTACTTTTACTTCACTATGGGGGCTGCCATTTTTTTTTTCATCTCTGTATGTGTCGATTATCGACACATACAGAGATGGAATACGGCACATACATCCCCATAGAGAATGCGAACGGGAGCCGTTCCATTCACTATAGTGTACGCCGTCTGTGTGGGAACGGCGCATGGGCCGCTCCCACACAGTCCAAAAGGAAGATCTTCGGCAGAGCGACATCCGGCGCCATTTTCATGTGGACCGGAAGCCGCGGCCGGACAGTAAGATGACTACTTACGGTCGCGGCTTCCGGACATATGTTCCAGGCAGCGAAGACGCGAGGAGTAGGATCGGAGGCAGCAGCGGCGGCAGGAGCAGGTAAGTTATGTTTGTGTATGTGATGTATGTATTATGTTCGTGTTATACTGTCTGATTACCACTGTATCTAATCCTCCTACACGGTGTACCACCATTTTCTGAGCGAATGCACAGTGTAGGAGGATTAAAAGATTCAACCACCTCCTTCTCCTGGCACTAGTCAGGATAAGGGAGGGGGGATTGTGTGAGGACACTAGAGCGTGGGTGTCTACACCAAATTTGCAGCATAAAGCAATGAGGTTGCTTTACCACATTGCAATGTTGTAATTTTGGGAATTGCTCCCTCTAGTGACCAGCACATGGAAATGTTATACATTAGAATGTAATTTATAATATTTCCTGACTTGTGAAAAAATTAAAAAAATTAAAACAATGTTTAATCACTTAAATACTAACTGTTTAACTGGGAAAAAAAAATTTCTAGCGACACATTCCCTTGAAGAACTGCCCCATAATTTGGTGCGGTTTTTCGGCCGGAATTCCAGGCGGCACCCAGGGTGGATACGCTGTGTGCTTTTATGCAGCGTATCCGCCCTGTGTAAACGTAGCCCAAGTCCGCCTATTGTGAACATGCCCTATTGCAGAGATCATCCAGCAATCCTTCTCTGTTATAAAGCAGGTCGCAGTTTTGTTGCTTTTTTTGCCTTCACTATCTCCTATCACTGGTCTTGGTTTTAGGCATGAATTGCAGTGGTTTCTTATTAGCATCGCTTTTCTTCCAGGATAATAAAATAAAAAAATGGGCAAAATCATAATTTTTTTGCCGTAATTTTGGGCTAAACGATGCCAAAAGACCTACAGTTTTACAAATTTGCTGCCTTTTTGCCGCAATACCAGGCAAGTTTGGCAACCTGTGAAACAAGATAATAGAGGTGGTAAAAGCCAGGCCCCAAAGCCTGGCAGATATTAGATTTATGTTGAGGTATGCAAACATTTCCTTGGTTCAATTGTAATATCACACAGAAATACTGTTCTACTTAAACCCTAACCTAATATATGCTAGTCCTTTAATGAATCTGATTATATTTACTGGTCTGCATCCTATTTTTCATATTACTATAAATTGAGGCTAGATCTGAGCCTATAACTAAACAATTAAATTTTCAAATTGTCAGACATCCCTAAAGCACAACATCTACATATTTAAAGAGCAAAAAAAAATAAAAAAATATATATATATACAGTGAAGGAAATAAGTATTTGATCCCTTGCTGATTTTGTAAGTTCGCCCACTGTCAAAGACATGAACAGTCTAGAATTTTTAGGCAAGGTTAATTTTACCAGTGAGAGATAGATTATATAAAAAAAAAAAAAGAAAATCACATAGTCAAAATTATATATATTTATTTGCATTGTGCACAGAGAAATAAGTATTTGATCCCCTGCCAACCATTAAGAGTTCAGCCTCCTCCAGACCAGTTACACGCTCCAAATCAACTTGGTGCCTGCATTAAAGACAGCTGTCTTAAATGGTCACCTGTATAAAAGACTCCTGTCCACAGACTCAATTAATCAGTCTGACTCTAACCTCTACAACATGGGCAAGACCAAAGAGCTTTCTAAGGATGTCAGGGACAAGATCATAGACCTGCACAAGGCTGGAATGGGCTACAAAACCATAAGTAAGACGCTGGGTGAGAAGGAGACAACTGTTGGTGCAATAGTAAGAAAATGGAAGATATACAAAATGACTGTCAATCGACATCGATCTGGGGCTCCATGCAAAATCTCACCTCGTGGGGTATCTTTGATCCTGAGGAAGGTGAGAGCTCAGCCGAAAACTACACGGGGGGAACTTGTTAATGATCTCAAGGCAGCTGGGACCACAGTCACCAAGAAAACCATTGGTAACACATTACACCGTAATGGATTAAAATCCTGCAGTGCCCGCAAGGTCCCCCTGCTCAAGAAGGCACATGTACAGGCCCATCTGAAGTTTGCAAATGAACATCTGGATGATTCTGAGAGTGATTGGGAGAAGGTGCTGTGGTCAGATGAGACTAAAATTGAGCTCTTTGGCATTAACTCAACTCGCCATGTTTGGAGGAAAAGAAATGCTGCCTATGACCCAAAGAACACCGTCCCCACTGTCAAGCATGGAAGTGGAAACATTATGTTTTGGGGGTGTTTCTCTGCTAAGGGCACAGGACTACTTCACCGCATCAATGGGAGAATGGATGGAGCCATGTACCGTCAAATCCTCAGTGACAACCTCCTTCCCTCCACCAGGACATTACAAATGGCTCGTGGCTGGGTCTTCCAGCACGACAATGACCCGAAACATACAGCCAAGGCAACAAAGGAGTGGCTCAAAAAGAAGCACATTAAGGTCATGGAGTGGCCTAGCCAGTCTCCAGACCTTAATCCCATCGAAAACTTATGGAGGGACCTGAAGATCCGAGTTGCCAAGCGACAGCCTCGAAATCATAATGATTTACAGATGATCTGCAAAGAGGAGTGGGCCAAAATTCCATCTAACATGTGTGCAAACCTCATCATCAACTAAAAAAAAAAACGTCTGACTGCTGTGCTTGCCAACAAGGGTTTTGCAACCAAGTATTAAGTCTTGTTTGCCAAAGGGATCAAATACTTATTTCTCTGTGCACAATGCAAATAAATATATATAATTTTGACAATCTGATTTTCTGTTTGTTTTTTTATATAATCTATCTCTCACTGGTAAAATTAACCTAGCCTAAAAATTCTAGACTGTTCATGTCTTTGACAGTGGGCAAACTTACAAAATCAGCAAGGGATCAAATACTTATTTCCTTCACTATATATATATATATATATATATATATATATATATATATATATATATATATATATATATATACTGCTTTTATACAAAAGGATTATAGTTTTTTTTTTCAAGAAATTATTCCATTTATTTTGCAGTAAAAAGTCAAGAAATAAAAAGTGCAGTATATCATCATACAAAACAGGAAGTATAAACAAATATTTCCATATTTCATCGCTAGCAGTCCACCAGATAGAAAGTCCTTCCTCCTACTCTCTTGTAGTCCAGAATCTCCCTCACCTCAAAGATGTCAGAAGAACTGCTGGGAGCAACTGCAGAACCAGGAGATTTACTGTAGCGGTTCAAACCCACCGGCTTTAGAAGGGACACATGAAACGAGTTGGGAATTCTGAGAGTGGGAGGCAGCCGAAGTTTATAGGATACAGGGTATATTTGTTGCAGGATCTCAAAAGGACTGAGAAACTTGGGAGCAAACTTATGAGAAGGGGTCCAGAGACGGATGTTTTTAGATGATAGCCAGACCTTGATTCAGGGAGTAAACTGAGGAGGAACTTTTTGTTTTCTATCAGCATATTTTTTCATGCGATCGCCAGCCAGAAGAATCACGGACTTGGTTTGCTGCCAAATGTGAAGAAAAGTCCCAAATGAAGAATTGGCTGCTGGTACTTGGGTCATGGCTGGCACAGGGAGAGGAACTCATGGATGCTGACTGTAGTTAATGTAGAATGGAGAAGAAGCGGTAGACTCACTTGTATGGTTATTATAAGAGAATTCGGCCCAAGGCAAAAGCTGTACCCAATTGTCATCTTGGGCAGAAACAAAATGACAAAGATAATTTCCCAATATTTGATTAGTCCTCTCCACTTGATGATTAGACTGAGGGTGATAGGCAGAAGAAAATCCAACTTCTCATCAAGTAGTTTACACAGAGCTCTCCAGAACTTGGATGTGAACTATACACCCTGGTCAGACGCAATATGGAGGGGTAGGCCGTGCAGACGAAAGATGTGCTGAATGAACAGATTAGCCAGATGAGGAGCAGAAGGAAGACCAGTTAAAGGAACGAAAGGTGCCATTTTGGAGAAACAGTCCACCACTACCCAGACAGTAGTGCATCCAGCCGAAGGAGGAAGGTCTGTAATGAAGTCCAATGTAATATGCTGCCATGGGGCATCAGGCACTGGCAGGCGTTGGAGCAGACCAGCAGGTCTGGAGTTAGCAGATTTATTCGAGGCACAGTTTGTACAGGAGGAAACAAAGTCCACAACATCCTTAGGCAGCATGGGCCACCAGTAATGACGAACAATAGAGTCCCAAGTTTTACGAACACCAGAGTGTCCAGCCAGCTTCGAACTGTGTCCCCAGCGGAGAATCTTTTTCCTGTCTGCAAGACGAACAAAAGTCTTCCCTGGGGGAATGTCTCTAACAACCAAGATAGAGCATTGGCCCTCACAATTTTTGTCTGCGGGACGGAAGTGGAGCAAGAATTGGAACCGTGCAAAAAACAGCGACCATCCAGCTTGACAAGGATTCAATTGTATAGCAGACTGGAGGTAGCTGAGATTCTTGTGATCCATATAAACGATGATATGGCGTACGGGGCCCTCCAGCAGATGTCTCCATTCCTCCAAGGCAAACTTGACGGCCAGTAACTGTCGATAACCAATGAAGTAATTGTGCTCTGCAGGAGAGAATAGTTTGAGTAGTAGCCACAAACCACTGCCTTACCCTTGGAGTTTTTCTGAAACAGAAGTGCTACCCCACCAATGTAAGAAGCGTCAACTTCTAGAGAGAACTGTCGAGATATGTCAGGATGGTGAAGAACTGAGGCTGAAGTGACAGCGCTCTTGGGACTGGTAAATGCTGACTCCCGAGTCCAAACTTTGTCGTTCACCCCCTTCTTAGTAAGAGCAGAGATTGGAGCAGTCAGAGACGAGAAGTTTGGGATAGACTGCCGATAAAAATGTGCAAATCCCAGAAATTGCTTTATAGCCCGAAGGCCCTGAGGACGTGGCCACACCAAGACAGACTTCACCTTCTCTGGATCCATCTTGAGTCCACGATTGGAGACAATGTAGCCCAGGAAGGGCAGAGAGTTCTTCTCAAACATGCACTTCTCAAATTTAGCGTATAGACGATTCTCCCTTAACTGCAACAGGACTTGGCGAACATGCTTCTGATGCGTGGTCAGATCTGGTGAGTAGATTAGGATGTCATCCAAATATAGCACCACACAGACATAGTTGAGATCCCGGAATATGTCATTCACGAATTCCTGAAATACCTCTGGAGCGTTACACAGAACAATGGGCATTACGAGATACTCGTAGTGCCCGTCTCGGGTGTTAAATGTGGTCTTCAATTCGTCAACTTTACGGATCCGAATCAGGTTATAAACCCAGAGTAAATCCAGCTTAGTAAAGATCTTGGCTTCATGAATACAATCAAAGAGCTCCGAGATTAGCGACAAGGGATACTTGTTCTTGACCGTGATCTTGTTTAGACCACGGTAATCTATACATAGTCGAAGAGATCTGTCACGTAGGGTTCGTGGACCCACTGGGCCGTACCGCCTTGGCAGTATGGCAGCTGGCCAACAGGGCGCAGGTCAGAGTCTATAGTTTATATAGGGTACCTGTGGCAGCTCGGACAGTAGCAAGGCAAGCTTGGCAGGAACTAGGCAGCAGGTAGACGTCAGGCGTGGAGAAGCAGGACAGGCATGGTATACAGCACGGTTACAGCTCAGCACGGCACTAGATCAGGATACAGGTTACAGGATACAGGAACAGGAAACACTGGGAGCAGGAAACACTAGGGGACCATTTGCAAGACAGACCTGGAATACAACAACAAAGCTCAGGCGTGGGAGGATGGGGCTGGGACCTTCTTATAGCCCAGGGTGCTCTGGAGCAACTAGATCAAATCACCAACTTGCGTGCGCTCTGGCTTCTTAAGTCTGGACTGAGCTCATGAGCGCACCCTGGTGGTCACTGTGGAGCAGGAAGGCTGTATGTGCAGACATCTCTTGAGAGAATGGCATCGACTGGATGGAAGGTCAGCGACCACGAACGTTACAAGATCCATCTTTCTTTTTAACGAAAAAGACAGCGGCTCCAGTCAGAGAGGAAGTTTTCCAAATGAACCCCCTCTCAAGGTTCTCCTTAACATAAGCCGACATGGCCTGGGTCTCTGGCAAGGAGAGGGGGATAGACCCGTCTACGAGAAGGGGAGACGTCTGGGAGCAGTTTCATAGGACAATCATAGGAACGATGGGGAGGACTTCTGCCTCCTTTTTACTAAAGATGTCTGCAAAGCTGGCATAATGTGTGAGTAGTCCAGAGAATGACTGTGGCAGTGGAGGAAGAACAGGACGAACCTGTAGCAGGTAGTGGTGAAGACACTTAGATCCCCATTGGAGGACCTCTCTGGAGTTCCAGTCGAGAACCGGAGCATGTAGATGAAGCCAATGGCGGCCCAGCAGAATAGGGTTGATACCTTTGGGCAAGACGAAGAAAACAATCGGTTCTGTGGAGGATTCCAACTTGTAGTCTCAGCGGCTTTGTCATGAACAGTATAGGATCGGGAAGTAGTTGCCCATTCACAGAGGTGTCTGCCAGGGATCTCTCCAGAGGAAATGTGGCCAGATGGAAACTATATACAAGGTCCCGCTGAATACAATTTGCAGCCGCTCCAGAGTCCAGATAAGCAGAAACGGTGTGTGATATCTCACCAGAGACTGGAATGGACAATTTGGGAGAGGATTTGGCATCGTTCCACCTAAGGTTGTCTCTCCAACCAACCCTAGGTGCTGGAGTTTCCCGGCTTTTGTGGACATTGACGCACAAAATGGCCTTTGTGGCCACAATACAGACACAGACCTGAGGAGCATCTGTGCTGTTTCTCCTGATCGGACAACTTGAGTCGGTCCACCTGCATTGGCTCTTCAGGTGGAACAACTGGAGAAGGCAGTAAGGGTCTCTGGAACAGGAGCGCCAGTCTATGGGGCTGTCTCTCCCGGAGAAACCTCCTGGGCACATTGCTGGAATCTCATGTCGATGCGGGTCGCCAACAGGATAAGGGCATCCAGGGTAGAAGGAAGGTCGCAAGCTGCAAGCTCATCCTTGATGTGGGGAAAAAGTCCTTGCCAGAAACTCACCACCAAGGCCTAATTATTCCACACCAGCTCCGCTGCCAGTGTACGGAAGGAGATGGCGTACTCCCGTACAGTCGATTTCCCTTGTTTGAAAGTGAGCAGAGAGGCATCGGCAGCAGATGTTTGACCCGGTTGTTCGAACACGTACGTAAAGTCTCTAGAAATAGTGACAGATCAGAAAACTCCAGGCTAAAAGCAACTTTGGCCTCATCAGGGGAGAAGAGTTGAGCACGTAACCTAAAGTGGATAGTACCTTTGTTTGATGAACCCTCTGCAAGTCTTGGGACCCGTGTCACAGCGAGGAGGTAGAGGTAACGAAATTGTAGAGCCAAGGTAGGCAGGAGGGATAGCAGGTGGTGGAGCAGTGGGAACAGCCAAAGGAGGTGCAGGAGGATGATCCAAACTATTTATGATAGAATTCACCACCTGTAGTAGTTGATCCTGATGTGCCCGGAGGTCACGCATGTCTGTTTGCATAATTTGAATGGAAGACTTGGGTTGGCCAGCAGGTTCCATGGCCTGTGTATGCTGTCATGACTCTGGGGTATGTGGACCCACTAGGCTACTCCGCTGTAGCGGAATGGAACTGGCCAAACAACAGTCAATGTGTCACGGGCACAGGGTATGTGGACCCACTAGGCCACTACGCCGTAGCGGGGAGGCAGCTGACCAGGTCACAGTCTATGCAGAAGTAAATGGCAGACAGTAATGCTTGGGTACCTGAAATAGTCTGGGCGGTAGCTGTGGCTTCAGCACGGATGGAGGCAGGTGCGGCAAGTGGCGCCAGACGTGGCGGGCAGTATCCGATGAAGCGGTAGACACTTGATGTGGCAGATGACACTAGACGTGGCAGATGGCACTTGACATGGCAGATGGCACTTGACGTGGCAGAAGACACTTGACGTGGCAGATGGCACTTGACGTGGCAGATGGCACTTGACGTGGCGGAAGACACTTGAACGCTGGTAGGCACAGGAACAATACGGAATACAGGAACGTTAACAGGGCACGGGTAACAGCTGGAACGGGAGACACTAAGGAACCATTTGCGAGACAGACTGGGAAAGACTAACAACGCTCAGGCAAGGATTAGAAGGCCAGGGGCCTTCTTATAGACCAGGAAATCGTGGCAGTTGATTGTGATGACGATTTCCTAATTGCGCGCGCTGGCCCAGCCGAACGGAGCGGAAGTGAGCGCTGGCATCTCCTAGGAAGGAGACGGAGGCCAGCGCTCACAGATCCATGGCTTCGGGCATCGGGAGGTGAGTAAACCCGACAGCCCGCGTCCATGGGCGCTACACAATGAAAAGTCTTAGCACAAGAGTACCTGTATGAGAGTCCAGACAGACACGAGATGTAGCAGACGCTTTGGCACAGATGATGCTTGGCGTGGCAGATGGCGCTTGGCGTGGCAGATGACACAGGAACAAACACAGTTACAGGATACGTGTAGCAGGATACGGGAACACTGGGAACAGGATACAACTAAGAGACCATTTGCTTAACTAACATGGGAAGACAACAACAACAACGCTCAGGCAAGGAGCGAGAGGGCAGAGTCCATTTTATAGTCCCGGGTGATCAGGGAATTGGGCAGGGAATAATTTACTGGTGTGCGCACCAGTCCTTTAAGACTGGGAACGAGCACCCGCACCCTAGAAGCTACAGAGGGACAGTGCAGCCGCGAGTGCTGGTGTCTCCTGGGAGGGAGGCACTGGCAAGCTTTTTGTCCTGCGGTCAGCGAGCGCAGGCACAACATGGCCCTACTCTCCATGACAATAACAAATTCACAGGTACTCACCAAACTATAATATTACATGCCATTATAGTTATTAGTAAAATTATTGCTCATATGTGAAAGGAAAAATTTACACCCTCCACTATGATAACGGCATCAATGTCTGCTTCTGCCTTTAACATTTTCTCAATCAATACATTTTTCAATCAATCAATAGCAAAAGCGAATATAAAAGCTTTGTTGTATATCTTGCTAGAAAGTCCTATCTTCACTTCCCCCTCTTCCCCCCCCCCCCCGCTTCCTTAACTGTTGACTCACTGAATTTACTGATAAATACCAAACATGAATCCGTACACTGAGAGATCAGGTTACAGTCACTGCCTATATAAGTTTACGGAGAGGCGACTAGGGGCAGAGAGCTACAGGAGGGAGACAGAGGAGAGAGACACACACGGATGTGCTGCAGCTTCTGGCAAGTGTTATATCTCACCCAAGTACTGGATTCTCTGCTTTACTGCTCATTACTGCTGTATGATGTCCTCCATGCTGCTGATGCTACTTCTATATGTGTGTATGTGTGATGGATAGAGATTAGCACAGACTCCTCCCCTTCTGGAGCTGTGTTCAGGGAAAACTGACAATTAGAAATAGAGCCTGCAGAGGTGGAAATAATAAATGCAGGATGTAAGCAGAGGTGTAGCTAGGTTCTCCTGAACCCAGGGCAAAGATTCAGTTTGGTGCACCCCTATCTTCCTTCACGACGTCTCCTTCCCCCTTGCCATGTTTTCTTTCTCTACCAATTAATGAAGTGTAATTTTTATTCACATTTTTTTAATGTAACTTGATCATAAAACCATTTGTACATTTTCGAAGCAATATAGTTATATAAGGCAACTAACTGTGCCTGACTAAAACAGATTGTATAACTGAGGCTAATGAGACTATATGGTGACATAATGAACAGCCTCCTCTTGTAGATAGTGCCATGCCCCCTTGTAGAAAGTGCTACACAGCCCCCCCTGTAGATAGTGCCACACCCACGCGTAAGATAGTGCCACACCCACCCCCTTGTAGATAAAGCAACACAGTCCCCCCCCAGGTAGATAGTTACAGCGTCCTCTTGTAGATAAGGCCACAGAGCCCCCTCTTGCAGATAGTGCCACGCAGCCCCCCTTGTATAGTGCCACACAGTCCCCCATTGTAGATACTGCCACATGGCCCCCCTTGTAGATAGCGTCACACAGCCCCCAAAGAAATAAAAAAAACTTGTACTCACCAAGCCCCTAGCTCCGTCCTAAGGACGCAGATACAATCAAATGTGGTAGTCGCCCGGGGGGGCCCTGGATGCCCAGTGCGGGCGATGCCACCGGGAATATAAGGGGGCCCGTGCTGGCATGTTAAGGGCCAGGCAACATGCACCCAAGCATGCGAGGGCTCATCAGTCACGGCGCCCCCCCCCCCCCCCGTCCTTCCATCCTACTTGCGCCCAGGGCACATGACCTGCCTGCCCCACCTAGCTACGCTCCTAATACAATTCATATAATAGCTAGAATAGGTACGCTTTAAGAAAAATATTTGGCTTCAAGATTTGAAACTTAAAATAAAACACACACCAATGTGTATGCATCTTTTTCTTATTTATTTCAAGTTGTGTACTGGTCTGAGGTCTATTTAGATAATTTGCACCTTTTTTTTAAGCATGGTTGCCTGAAGTCTTATTTTCAGCTCCCGGCAGTGGTGAGAACATAATGATGCAAGGTATGTGGTCTCCCCTGTTATTTTTCTCACATTATTTTGCATTTCAGAGCGATAAGAGAAGCTGAACTTTACTAAATTGCCCAAGTACCCCTCACCACTAGGATTTGTATCAACACCTCTGATATTTTTATAGTGTGCTAAAAGTACTTTGTCATAACCACAATAAAGGACGTGATCGGGGACCTGCATAGAGAGTCGAGTGAAAGAAGAATTACATTTAGTGGTTTTTGGTATTTTCCCTGAAAAACAACAGATTCTAGCAAGATAAATAATGCACTGCTGTAACATGCGATTGTTTGTCATTGCTGGCTGTAGGCAGCAGTAAGATTGGTCATCTGAAGGCCAACGGTTAAGTTTCAGGAGGATGACAATCAGGTCAATAGGTGAGGAGAACAACATAAATTCCAACAAAGCACAGGAACAGCAGACAGGAGAGTTACCATAAGGTCAACTGAGCGAGTAGGCAGCAGAATCAGCAGAGTACACACATCACAATGATGAGGAGTCATCACAAGGTCAAAGACCTCAGAACTCCCAGTTCTATGGCTGCAACCACTAAGGAAAGGCAAGGACAAGTACTAAAAGACTATCACAGACAAAAACTGTGATATGTTTAAATAAGATTTTTCAGCTGTTCACTGCCTGTACAGGCCACTGTGCTACTGTGCATGTGCAACCCAGTGACCTTCTCAGCTGTGCACACTGCTCATACATCAAAGTAAGGCTTCGTTCACATCTGCTTTGGGGCTCCGTTCATGGGTTCCATCGGACCTTTCCTTCAGGGGAACCCATGAACAGAAACCAAACTGATGGGAACGCATCCATTGCAAATGGTTTCTGTTGTTTTGGCGGATTCAATACTGCATTCGACTACGCTATTCATTCCGTCAAAACAACAGAAACCTTACAGAATGGTGACAAACAGAAACCATTTGTAACGGATGCGTTATCTTTGAAATCAATGGTAATGCAAACGGAAAGCTATGGTTTCCGTTTGTTTCAGTTTGGTTTCCGTTCATGGGTTCCCCTGACGGAAAGGTTGCCACTGGATTTCAGCCAGGTAGGATTTTACAAGAATTGAGAGGAAACATATTCTAGCATTTCAGCTGTTAGGACCATCCTTAAAATCTTAAACTCTCCTTTGATCCAAATATAATTTCAACTAACCAAAGAATCTTTGAACCTATCTGTACAACCCAAAAAAATACTTCCTCCCCTGGGCAATAGCAAATTAATTTAATATCATTTTTAATATCACCGGAGATCAAGCAATATGGTCAGTTATAAATTCAGTACAGATAAGAGCAAGGATCTTTTTTAATTTCCAGACTCTCAATTGGCATTTCGGCTTACAGCTTACATGTACATAGTGAGTCTCCTGCCCATCCACCAACCGTCCACCCACCACACGCTGTCACACGGGGAGGCTCCTGCCACTTCTACCTGATCACAACGAAACACAGGCGGGAAGGCTCCTGTCCATCATCTGCCAATCACTTCAGACCCACTATGACTTACATGTGTTTTGCAACCCCAATGGCAACACTTGACTCTCTAAATGGGCAGTAGTCCATGCGTTGACTGAATCCCATTAGACGGGAACAGCCCACTTTTATGCACGAAGCACCACCTCCAGCATAAGGAATTACCACAATTATGGGGCGGAAAATATCTCCTAACTAAAATAGCATGAAGGATGTTGCACCCAGCGCCAAAAATCCTAAGGCTGGGTTCACACGACCTATTTTCAGACGTAAACGAGGCATAATATGCCTCGTTTTACGCCTTAAAATAGGGCTACAATACGTCGGCAAACATCTGCCCATTCATTTGAATGGGTTTGCCGACGTACTGTGCAGACAACCTGTCATTTACGCGTCGACGTTTGACAGCTGTCAAACGACGACGCGTAAAAATACAGCCTCGTCAAAAGAAGTGCAGGGCACTTCTTTCAGACGTAATTTGAGCCATTCTTCATTGAACTCAATGAAGATCAGCTCAAAATTTACGGCTGTCAGAGAAGCCTCGCAAAATGCGAGGAGGAGCATTTACGTCTGAAACGAGGCAGCTGTTTTCTCCTGAAAACAGTCTGTCTTTTCAGACGTAAATGCCTGCTATCGTGTGCACATACCCTAAAGCAACAACAGCCAGTATTAACTGTGAGAAGAACTAAGGTACAAATGTCAGTGACAGTTTAACAATAACATGCTCAAGGTTATATCTGCAACTTGTCCTCCTCCAGCACTCCAACTCCTGAGGAGAAAAGCAAGTTAGCGACCACACATGGCATTTAAAGAAATTCTTTTGCGGCGGAAATGCTGCGATTCCACTGCAGAAATCACAAGTGAGAGGAAAGAAAAGCAATTTTTTTATTTGAAATTAATAAAAAAAAGCTTGTACTTACCCCCTGCCGTAGTCCTAATGACACGATCCTTTCTTTTGAGTGCAGTCTGGCCTCTTGGGATGATGTTTCATCCCATGTGACTGCTGCAGCCAATCAAAGGCTGCAGCAGTCACATGGACTCCGCTGTGTGCGCGTCATCCCAGGAGAAGGTGCTACGCTCAGAAGAGAGGAAAGCGTCGCCATGACTACGGCCGGGGTTAGTATAAACTTTTTTTCTTTTATTCCTGCAGCATTTCTGCAGTGGACATACCCCCCAAAAAAATCACCACAATTTGGTGAGCTTTTTCGGGCGGAATTCCCTGTGGCTTCCAGGATGGATACGCTGTGCACTTTTATGCAGCACATCTGTTCTGTGTATTCATACCCTTATTGTCATCAATGTCAGTAAGGGGCCGCTCACATATATCCGTTGTCCCTTTCAGTTTCCCTCCGACGTGTTGCAGAAAAGCCGGAAGAAAACTGATACTAGAACGAGCCCCATAGCTTTCTATGGGAACTGTTCTGGCACGTGGGAAATAAGTTGTGGCGCCGTAAGAGCGGGATCCAAAAGTGTTACCTGCAGCGTTTTTGGGTTCGGCTCCCAGGGATGTCTGACTCCGTATCCTATCTTAATACATTGTAGCCAGATGAACACTTGTAGGGTATGCCCTGAACTCACTTATGTATATATGTTAAGCACCTAATGTTATGTTATGTAATGCAACTGTATTTGCATTAGGAGAAAAGGTTATCTTCCACAGAGCACTATATATTTTGTACGGATGGGATTCCATGAAGGCAAATTAGCGACAGAGATCAATTGTGGCGTGCGGCCCCTTTAAAAAAAATGGGAGGCTCCTAGTCTTTGAAAAATAAATAAATAACGATTTATTTTTTTTATAGTGACAGTTGGTGAGTGATGGAGGAGAGAGACAGAAAAGGTGATGCGTGTGGGATAAGCAGGAGAGGGAGAAAGAAGTTAGTACAGAGTGGGTGGATAGCCGGGCAAGGCAAGAGCTGCCAGATTGTATAGTCAGTACAAAGTGGGTGGATTTGCCAAGCGCAGCGTGACCCGCTATTTGATAGCCGGGCAGGGCGAGACCTGCCAGATTGGATATGCCGAGCGTGTGGGAGCCGCTAGATTGACTAGCCGGGCAGGGCAAGAGCTGACAGTTGAGATTGCCAGCTAGGGCGCAAGCTACAAAGTGACTGATCCACCAAAAAGACTTTGTATTGCTAGGCTGAATGACATATAGCCAGCTGAGCACTTCATATGAGAACAAGTTTAACTTGAGACTGAACCGTTAGCCAACACGATTTCCCGTTCTCACCAGTTAAATAAGAAACTGTCAAGTATAGAGCCTATTTATTAGTGAAACCGTCAAGCTTATGTACCAAATATTTTAAACGTGAAGCTTGTGCCTCTGTTGGAGTAAAGTTCTGTTCAGCATCTTATACCTGTGTCGTCTGAAGTTCTTGCTGTGCAATTTCCTCTGCAGGAGCAGAATTTAGTGTAGATTGCGCCACCCCGCCTGTATATAGTGCTAACCCCCCACAGACAGCACCACTGTAGTTCCCTTCAGCAGTGGAAACCCCGGCCAGAGCATTGCCGAAGCGGTGGCCGGTGATTCCCTCCAGGAGGAGCCCCTAATGCCACCGCCCATATATGGACAGTGACGTCAGCGGTTATCTCCAGAAGTGGAATCTCCCGTCAGAGGGTTGCCGACGCTTTGGCAGGGGATACCGCTCCAGGAGTAGCCCCTGGCGTCGCTTTCCATAAATGGACTTTGGCATCAGGGGCTCCTCCTGGAGGGAATCCCCAGCTACAGTGTCAGCAATGCTCTGGCCGGGGATTCCCATGCCAGGTGCTGCCAGTGCTGTGTGGGAATCCAAAACCAGAGCATTACCGATGCTCTAGCCGGGCAGCAGAAGCAGAATTTAGTGCACCTCCCCTGTATATAGTGCTACCCCCCTGTAGATAGCGCCACTGTAACTCCCTCTAGCAGCGAAATCCCCGGGCAGAGCATTGCCGACACTGTGGCCAGGAATGGACTGAGCCCCAGATGCCACAGTCCATATATGGATAGCGACGTCAGGGGCTTTTCTTGGAGCGGAATCAATGGCCACAGCGTCGGTAAGAGTGGCCGTGGATTCTGCTTCAGGAGTTGCCCCTGATGTCACTGTCCATAGATAGATAGTAACGTCAGGGGCTTCTCCTGGAAGAAATTCCTGGCCACCGCGTCGGAAATGCTCTGGCCGGGGATTCCACTGCTAGAGGGAGCTACAGTGGTGCTATCTACAGGGGAAGAGGGTTAGCACTATACTGTGGGGTGGCACTATCTACAGGGGGTGCTGTGTGGCGCTATCTACAGGGGGCTGTGTGGCATTATCTACAGGAGGTACTGTGGCATTATCTCCAGAGGGCACTGCGACATTATCTACAGGGAGGGTGTGGCACTATATACAGGAGAGCAGTATGGCACCATCTACAGAGGGCACTATGGCATTATCTACAGGAGGTGTGCGTCACTATATACAGAGGGCACTGTGGCACTATCTACAGAGGGCACTGTGGTATTATCTACACATGAAATTCATCTGTTTTAAAAAATTTGTCGAACACGGAATGGAAACAAAACAGATGCAAAGAACGGACAGAGACGGCCTTTTTTAACGGCCGACACCTGGACCCTGTTGTATGAATAGAAACAACAGCAATCCCAGCGTGTGGGGTGGTGTGGGGTGGGTAGGAGATGCGGGTGTGATTGGGTAGCTGAAAAGGCGTCAAAAAGTATCTACTCCCTGAAGTTAGGGCTAGTGTTTGGTGTAATTGCAGGTTCACAAGGCTGCTTTGAAGATCTGATCTGAGGTGAGGGGAGGTCAGTGGACTGCAGCTGCCTTCTTGGCTCTCTCTCTTGGCGCTGCACTGAATATGACACATGTGACATTACAATGTGTGTGTCAGACTTCAGTGTAGCGCCAAGGCCGGAGCAGAGAAGGAGAGCCCTGACATGGTACATGTGAAAGTGATTAGAATATGTTTAAAAGATAACATTTTGATGGCCTCCATCTTGTAGTACACAACATGTATCTAATCTATCATTTATCCAATCTATTACAAATTATGACCACTCTGATAAAATTGGCACATTTTCAGACCCTGGACTACCTTTTTGGTGTACCACTGTGGTAAAAACTGATGATAAAAAGGGATGGTAAAAACTGATGACAACTAACGACAACTGATGGTTCTGTAATAAAAATTGTGAAAAAGCCTGATGGCAACTAATACATTTTTGCATCAGTTTTTGCATCAGTTGTTATCACTTGAGACAAAAAAACTGATGCTGATGCAACTGATATATGTGAACCAAACCTAAGGTTGTTCACATCAGCGTTGCCCTTCCGTTGAGAGTTTCCGTCTGAGGTTTCCGTCGCGTTTAACCCCTCAACGGAAAGGCAAACGGTAACCTTAGCTTCCTTTTGCATCACCATTGATCTCAATGGTGACAGAAACGTTGCTAAAGGTTTCCGTTTGTCACAACGGTCACAAACAGAAGCCATTAGCAACGTTTCTGTCACCATTGAGATCAATGGTGATGCAAAAGGAAGCTAAGGTTTCCGTTTGCGTTTCCGTTGAGTGGTTAACCCGACAGAAACCTCCGACGGAACCCCTCAACGGAAGGGCAACGCTGATGTGAACAGGCCCCAACACAGTAGACACTTATGCCACCATGATACTGACCCATTGTCTCTGCAATGTAAGAACGTTTATTAGCATCATTTTCTACCAAGTGCTTTTTTTATTTTTTTACTTCTGAACAATTTATAATTTAGAATGACTCCACATATGTTGCTTCAAGAAAAAAATGAGGCTTGCCTTAATATGATGTTGTCTAGTTTGGCATAATCAAACTCATCAAAGAAGAAATCCAGAAAATCCTTGTTTAAGAAAAAAACATGCAAATACTACAAGCCAGAGTGGAGAGCTGTGGTGCACCCATAGCATCTATACATTACAGGGACGGCCAATCATTTGACTGTAATACTTTATTTCCCCTACGGTGAACACTGCAGGAGAAATGTACGGACAGCTGCATCTTCAGGGGTTATCATGACGGTTTCTGAAGCTAGACTTACGGCAATCTTCTAAATGTTGGGATGACTTCGAACTGAAAATCCAAGTAATTGTTTTTGCAACTGCAATATGACAGGAGCTGTTTTTCTATAGAGTCTATGAAAAACAGCTCCAAATAACTTTAACTCTTTAAACAACGGCCGTGAAAAAAACGGCCCGTCGGAACAGAACGCCGTTTTTCCCATTGAAATCAATGGGCAGTTGTTTGGAGGCGTTCTGCTTCCGACTTTTCAGCCATTTTTCGGGACGTTTACGGCTGAAAACACTCAGTGTGAACATACCCTTAAAGAGATTCCGTTGCAGAAATTTCTGTGACTGAAAATCAGTGAAATTCATGCGCTTGCTACAGAAATAACCTCATTCAGATGAATGAAACAGATTTTCAGTCGCTAAATCTGCAGCATGTGATTGCACCCTAAGGCCTTGTACACACAGTATAGATTTGCTGCAGATTTTGCATGCATTTTTTAAGCAAAAAACAGAATTGGATTTAGGAGAGCAGACCTATGAGACCTTCCTTTATATATGTCTACTGTTTAGGTTCCGTTCCTGGATTTTGCATAAAAATACATGCAAAATCTGCAGCAAATCTGCACTGTGTGAACAAGGCCTTAGGGTTAAATTGGGGTGGGGTCTAGGTGCTACCACTATTCAGTCGCTAGAGCAGGAATCGGTGAGCGTGAAAGGGGTTGCACATTACTTCCACATATCAGTCTAATTTGCCAGCTGACTACTGCAGATATACAAGCCTGTTGGTACCCAGAACCATTTTAAAGTTCAGAGGGCTATGTAGTGGGCCAACAAGTCACCCACTAATATATTCTTCAATGGACGTCTTGTAGTCCTTCTCAGTGAATTAGAATATCATCAAAAAGTGAGCAGTCTTCCCCATGATTGTGTAGCCTCCTGAATCAGATTGTTGGACCATTTAAAGGCTTAGACGTTATTCACACGACTGGGTTTCCCGGCCGTGTAACGGCCGTTCATAAAACGGCCGTTGGACGGCCGAAGTAGGAACAATAGACCCCTAATGGGGCTATTCATACGACAGATTTTTTGACGGCCCGGGAAACCCGGCCGTCAAAAAATGGGACATGGCCTATTTTCGTCCGTTCTCCCGGTAATACACGGCCATCACTGGAATGTGTCCCAAGTGACGGCCGTGTCTTCCGTTGCTTGCTCTCTCTCTCCTTCTCCTCCTCACAGTGCGAAGTGCATGTGAGAAGGAGGGTATTTTTTTGCTCCCTGTAGGAGCGGAATCCCCAATTCCTGGACACAGCTTCGCCAACGCTGTGGCCGGGGATTGGGGATTCCGCTTTAGAAGTGCCTGACGGCACTGTGTCCATATATGGACACAGTGAAGTCAGGGACTTCTCCTGGAGCGGAAACACCGGCCATGGAGTGTGTGCCACTACCTACAGGGGGCTGTGTGGCATTACAGGGGGCTGTGTGGCATTACAGGGGGCTGTGTGACACTACCTACAGGGGGGCTGTGGCAGTATCTACAGAGGGCAGTGTGTGGCAAAAAATGTACAAATTAAATTCATCCGATTTTAAAACGAACAGGGAAAAAAACAGATGCAAAACGGGTCAAAATCGGCGGTTAAAAACGGCAACACGGCCCGGAAAAGAATCGGAACGGATGCAAAACGGCCGGGAAAAACGATCCAAAACGGCCGTTTTTATCGGCCGTCACTCGGATCCTGTCGTGTTAATAGAGCCTTAGGAAACCTTTGCAGTTGTTTTGTTTTGATTAGCTGATTAGAGTGTGACACCATGAGTCTACAATCTTCAACTTTTACCTGATATTCTAAATTTCCGAGACACTAAATTTGGGGTTTTCATTAACTGTTAGCCATAATCATCAACATTAAAGGAAAAAATGCTGGAAATAGATCACTCTGTGTGAAATGAATCTATATAATATAGGAGTTTCACTTTTTGAATTGAATTACTGAAATAAATTAACTTTTTGATGATATTCTAATTCATTGAGAAGGACTAGTATATGCCTATAAAGAAAAACTGATTTAATTTTAACCCTGTTGTTTGATGACCCTATTTAAAATGCCAGAATTTACATTGGTGAAGTGTGTGATATTAGTTTGCTACAGATTTCCAAAAGATAAATACTCTATAGATTAAACACTTTTGGTTCGGCTTTGGTTTCGGCAACTGTAAATCTGAAAAACATTTTAAGGAAAGGACCATTCAAATCAATGACAGTGTGCTTATATTGTGATCAGATTTCAAGAATCTGTGGGTTTAATCTCTGTATAGTGCCCTGATCGGTGGTGATCAGAAATCACAGATTTTACCATGAGATATTCTCATTCTGTATCTATGGTAGATCAGATGATCATTTTAACTGGGTTTCCCCTTTAGATGGCAGAAGAGTGACACTGGGGATTTCTATATCTCAAAGAAATCTATAGTACAAAAATATAGATGGAAAGAATAACGAGAAACCACATCTAAGAAAGCGAAACATCACTGCTTATTGCCGGATCTATCATTTTCAGCGTGTACTGTTGTGATCAGATATTTTGTTTGTCTTAATACTGTGATATATGTTTGTGATACATACTGCTTTTATTAATAAATATTGTGGTATATATTTGATGCAGTATACTGTACTTGTTTGCTTTTATCTATATTATTTTTATAGAAATACAATTCTAAATACCATTTGTGTGTGATGATTGAGGCCGGTATTTGATTTTTTTTAATGATGGAAATCTGCCTTATGACTCAATGTGGGAAGCTCCACATTATGTTCCAAGGTATGGATAAAAGGTATGGTTGAAAGGTATGGATAATATGACATACGCTAAAAATGGGATCTACGTCAGCCTCAAAACAATGTATAGACTGCCCATATTGATATGCTAATAAATACAAACAATAATGGCCTTTGTTCTCCATTGACACAATGGTGGGTTCTGCTACCTGCCGCTGCCAAGCATTCTTGATAACTTAATTAAAAAAAGGGATGCCAATGACATTAAAGTCCCAATAAAGGGATCAGAACAATTCATGGAAATTAAAAAATGAAGAAAACAAAACACATTGAGCTGTGATTCATGTGGCCTCATAATCACACAAACTAATAGTCGCCTTTGATCCCTTTTAAATAAAGTTCTCAAGCCAGTACAGAAACACGGTTATTGTTTCTTCTAAACTGCAATAAATATTCTGGTCGAGAATGAGAAATAAGTCTAAACAAAATCCAATTAGGTGCTTCAATAGCATCAATAGCCAGGTAGGAAAGAACACAGAAAAAAAAACCACCAGGCTGTTTAGCTCCATAAACTCGCTCATTTTGAAGAGCTGCTCACAAGGAGGCTATTGTGTTAAAAATAATTAAACCAGTGACTTGCTTTTCTTCCTTCTGTCAATACATACCCCATGTAGACCTGCGGAGAGACTAGCCTATAATGCCGATATAATGAGCTACGGTTTTTATACTGGCAGGATTATTCAATACACCAATAAAGTGCATGGGAAGAATGTTTTCTGTCGACAGCTGTAAACTGCTTATCATTAGAAGATGAGCAAAGCTATAAGGCAAACTAATTCTAGATATATAGCCAACAATAAAAAGTAGCATCTTGTTAAAGTAGAAACTTTATCAGAACATATTCTGGGGAATGAAGAGGTTTCATCCTCTGTTTTTTGCATTCAAACTAAAAATGAAAAAAAAAGTAATTGCATATTTATGATTAATTCTAGAAAATATTTTTTAAGACCTGTAAATATTTTTATAGAAATCAAACTGGCAGGTGTTTTGCAGTGAAGATTATCTGATGTTGATAGCGGATATTACTATACTCCAGACAGTTTTGGAACTAGAAACTATAATCTTAGCACTACATTAATTTAATGGAGTAAATATAAATCTAGGTTTTAGTTTTTGCTTAAAAGTTCAATTTAAATTTTACATTCTGAATTTATGTTTAAACATGGCCTTCTAAAAGCGAAGATTCAATCACTGTTTCGTGTGTAATGTAACAACTTATAAAAGGATTTGCTACAATCTTATGAACCTGTAACTTTCTATGTAGTTCTGCTTTTGTAAAGCAGTCTTAACGGTTTGTAACCACTTACACTGTGTCGGCACCCATTACAGTACATTATAACATTGAGTTATGCATTTGTAACCTGGTTCAGCACAACGCAGCTCATTTAGTAAGTTATTCCACTTAATATTTACCACATCATCCATAGTGTCATATGGAAACGTCAACAATTTGCAGGAATATTCAGCACATGGTTCCTGGTGTTCAGTGGTAAAAGTGGTCAGTGGTACAGGGTGGTTAGTGGTGGTACACTTAACAACCATGAGCAAAGTAGTGATAATAAACTGTCAGGATCCAGGTACCAGGTCCATAGTGGAATATTTGAAGTTCTACCCTTAATTTTAGTCATCCATTTAACATACAGAAGCTTTTAATTCCAGGTCGTCGTCCAGTCAGCATCCAGAAACCATGTTTAGAAACCTGGTAGATAATGGTACATGCCATGGTCATTTCTCATAGTATTGCAGGAGGGGAAAAATGGTGGCATGAATCATTGCATGCTGTATTACAAGGGTATCCACTGAGGCACCATGTGGCAACATATAGAGTGCCCAGGTGTCTGTAATACAGACCCATGGACACTCTGTTTGCTGCCATAAAGATCCATACAAAATGGCATTGCCGTGTGCGTGAGGTCTTACTACTGATGACCCTTTTTCATGTTTTGTTTTCTGACTGAACAGAAACATGCACCTTAGGGAAAATACAATCAGCTTTCAGTTTCCAAAACTTTCCGTGCTCTGAGATACCTGGATTCTGGCTCAGAGGCAGCTACAAGCATGGTAGTCCACATGCAATGGATGGGCTCTATCTATGGGGAAGATTAGTTTCATAAGCAAATGAACATTGTTTAATAATTCAGAGCGGTTTCCCGCATGAGTTTGCACAGGAGAGTTCTGCTTCAGAGAATACACTAATGCAGGGGAAAGAAAGATCCTAGCAGGTTTGTTTCCAGTGGCTTTAGTACAAAAAAAAAATCAACCGACCATATGATTACAGATGGCTGGAGAAGCGCACTCAGGTCACTGAAGAAAGGGCTGTTGACTAGCATAAACATTTTACTTTTGAAACAGCTGCTAAGCAGTAAACACTTTTATTCCATAGGGGAGAAATATCCACAATCTCAAATTTCTAGAAATTCTTGACATGACTCTTAGCCTTGTGGTGATGTGGACGGCACAGTAATCTAATCAGATATTGAATCTACATAAACATATTTCATTAACATGTCAATCAACATGGAAATTGCTTATAGTCGGCAGTATCATGTCACCTTCAGATTGTCTGAGAATCCGCATTTATAAATTCTGAATTGCAAAATGTTTTACCTGCAGTTCTGTGGCATTAGATAATTCTACAACTGTTCCCCCTAACCTGTGGTTTTCCAGATGCAAAACTACATCTCCCAGCATGCCCTGACAGGCTGTTAGGGCATGCTGAGAGTTGGAGTTTTGCAACAGATGAGGAGCCACAAGTTGGTGATCGCTGCTCTAGATGTAACCTTTCTCTAGTTATAAAAAAATGTAAAACAAACCTATTAAAAATGTATAGAAAAAAGAATAACTTATTTTAAAATTGTGAAAGTGAGTAAAATGTGTTTGTGACACTCCATCTTGCATGGAGTATTCATTTTATATCTTAAAGAATCCATTTTATGTTTGAAGAATCATCAGTTTCTTTAAAGGGAACCCGTCACCAGCATTTCACCTATTAAACCAGCAATACCTGATGGTGGTGGGTGGTGGTAGCTTTAGTATTCAGCTTTTTAGTGTTCCCACACCGTATGCTAATGAGCATAAAAGAGTCAAATCTTCATTCCTCATGTCTTTCCGAGTTTTTCCCGCCTCCTTACTTTTGATTGACAGCTCCTCACCTTCCCCAGCACACAAAACCCCACGCTTGTGCACGGATGTCCTCTTCTGGTGTGTGCGCACAAAGGGACACCGGAGTATTACGATAAAAGGCGCAAAATGTTTGCAGACCGTTATTTACACTTGGAGGAGGAGTTTAGGAGAGGGGATAACGGCAATGAACTTTTGATAGCAGCGGCCAGTGAGGGATAAGAAAAGTTCAATAGGTGAAATGCTGGTGACAGATTCCCTTTAAAATAAGTAAATTCATGCTGGGATTGTCTGAACAATTATATGTTATGATTCCTTGTTATGGAGAATATAGATAAATATTTACCAGTTCTTTATTATGAGAAATGAGTCTGACGCCCCCTACCATCTGGGAACACAGTTGGTTTACCAATTTTGTTATGAGGAATAGACTGGTGATATGGCAGACATGGGGTCATTATGACCCATCAGTGGTGGTGCTGTTGCATGATATGGGAAATTGTAGTCTTACATGTAAAAAGTCTTTCATGCTTGTGATTGGCTTAGCCCGACCAGCTCCCCATTGTACGCAATTGGCAGAGGCAACGTCCCATTGTGAATAATTGGCTGAGCCTACTCCACTTTTGAAAGATATTATTGCAATTACATTTGTATCAATAAAGCAGAGAAGGATATTTGGGTATACAAATCATTGTCTCCTTGTGTCTTACTTCTCTCCTATATATCGATATAACATATGGATTTGGATCTGGATAAGTGTACTGACGGGTGTTGATACACCCACCTAAACCTTCAGTCTAATATATTTTGGCCAGGATTGCTACAAGAATAATATACCTCTATTGTTATGAAATTAGAATGAGGAAGCACTTTCTAAGCTATTCCTTTTCTCAATATATTAAATTAATGACTTATCGCCAAACATATGCAGCATGGACTATGTGGTCTATCCTGCACTCTCAGCATAAACTGTAGAAATCTAGACAGACAGCACACCTTGTCTTCAAGCCTCCCTTATTGAGCATAAGAACATGTTCAGACATTACATTAAATTCTTGCCGTAGATATTGCTTACATTTTTTAGCAAAATGCATATGAGCTGAAGCTGATCTTTCAAATGAATATCCTCCTATTAGCTAGCCAAAACGGTACAAAAAAAATAATGTACCGTTTGGCTAATAAGATAGATCAAAGAATACATCGGATTCATAGTTATGAGGGCTTCCCCCACCCCGCCACAGCGGTGATTGATGGGCTGCCTGGTATGCATATACCCAGCAGCCAGCTGTCAATCCCTGTGAGGAGGGCAGAAGAGGCGGCGGGAGTGCTCCCCTCATTAATACACCTGACTCATAACTAGTCAAGTGTTTTCTTTGATCGCTCTTATTATCCAATTTTTGGTTAATAGGAGGGCGGACTTGTCCCTGTAATATGCTGAACTTACTTAGGGAAGCATATTTAGCTGACAGAACCACTTTTAAAGAGGTTTTCTCGAGGCTATAAAAAAAATAGAGAAAAGTACCTGTCTGTGTCTGAATGCTCTCCAGGTGATGCCACCATAGCTCAGAAGGTTATTTTTCATTTTCATCATCTTACCCAGCTCCATACAGCATCCTTGTTTTTATGGGTAGGATTACCTTGTACAGGTCTACAGTTCCCCTCTACTTTCACAGCCATTGCCTACATTTACAGCTGCCTGCATGCCCCTCTATTACAAGATAGAAGGTAGTGCTGTAATTACTCATGGTCTGCTACTGAGATACAACTCTGCTGATAGACTCTGCACTATCTGCTGTGGACACACAATCCCTCCAGGGCAGGGAACATAATAGGAGATAAGAAGCATGTGATATGTGACTTCTCCTACTACAGGCAGGGAGGAAATTGGAGATAACCACTTGTTCCGTGTATAGGATGTCAGACATGCAGGAAAAAAATACCAGGAGCATGGTCATGTGACTGCTTGTGAAACTGGCATATAGAGGCATTTCAGCTACAGACAGCACATAAGTGACTAATCGGACTGATGTTAAACCATCTACATGCAATTTTTAAAGATCGGAAAATACCCTTTAAATTTGCATTGCAAAGGGTAAAATCCACAACAAAATTCTGCAACAAGCCCGTGACACTTAGAGCATACTGCAGAATTTCCACTGAAGATCTTGCCGTAGCATAAGCTAAAATCCAAAGGTGTCCACAGAGTTGTGTGACTCTGCATGTTGCAATGAAGACACCTGACTAGTCTCCAGCGCCACATCTTCCTCCTCCCGGCCTCATCTCGCTCATTGTACTACCCTCACTGGTACATTGTTGCATTAAATTTTTCTTGTCATTGCACCTATCAACCATACACCCACACTAGACATTATCCGGGGAATCAAACACCGTACTAAGTAAGGGCACTGAAGAACAGAAGCCAGCTAAGTACCTCGTCCAAAACTGCAGCTGTGGGAAAGGGAGATCCTGTAGGTGAATTGTGTTATACAGCTAGGTTTTTACCCGGGAATTGGAGGATCCAGACCATTACACGTGTACACATTGCAGCAATGCTCAGTCCCAGTATTACCTTCCCCCTCCACCAGCTTATGCATCTGTACATTGAAAAATTTCCCTTATGTTTCAGCATGTAACATGGCTGCAGCAGGGGAACTCTTTATGGCCATTTTTCCCTAGGTGCTGGAGGTCCAGTATATATATTTTTTGAAACGCAAGCCCCTCTGTCATAGGGGCCCGCAAACAACGTCCTGAAGCTGGCCAGCAACAGGAGGATGTATGTGGTGCCGCTGCCCTGAGATCAGGTGCGATCAGCTGATTCTGAGTGCTAGTTTTTACTGAAAGGCTGCAATAGAAAACAAAGCATTACTTGGCACCAAGTGAGAATAATAGGGTCCTCCAGAGCTGGAGTTTACGATTAACAAACACCCCTCAATTAATTCACCATGCCATTAGTCTCTCACAATAGGAATCTTTAGCAAGGAATGATTGAAACCGCAATGAACATTTGGAGAAAAAAAACGTTTTTGCTCTCTGATCTAGTGTCATTTGGAGTACTCATAATGTAAGTAAAATTTACATATTACAACTATATTATTAAGAATGATGGGGCTCTAGTTTTAAAACGCTGCAAAAAAGTTTAGTAATGCCCAATCTCCTAGCTAATCTAATAGACGCTGTCACAATGATAATGCTGGTGAACATTGTGTCCCAAAATGTTTATTATTTTAAAAGTTATGAGCTTTTTTTCTAAATATGCAAATTAGGCTATACTGTGAAACAACCGGAGGTATCACCAGTTGAAAGCACAGTCGGGAATGGAAGCTGTATACTGTATGATCACACTGTGTTGCTGGGCAGGGAAGGGGGAGAACTGTATGTCATTGATTGGACAGCATCATACATAGAACATTACACCGCCCAGAGTGAAAAGAACGAGTAACCTCCCATTTGGCAAGTATAGCCAAATTAGCATATTTAGAAAAATGCACATAACTTTACAAATAATAAATGTTTAAAAAAAATAAAAAATAAATTACACTGCAGTTATCAGCATCATAGCGCCTATTAGATGAGTTAGGAGATAGGGAATTAATAAACTAGTGACAGATCCTCTTTAACTGAAACTAGCAGCTAGTAAAAGGGTGTCCATCAATTGGGACCTTTTTATTTATTTTTTTAAATGCAGAAAAATTGTATTTGAAAACTTGTTGACAAGTAAAGTCATGTCTACTTCGATAACGCAAGGGGGCACTTTATTAATTCCACAGATAGGCAAGGAATTGTAAACGCATGTAGACTGGTAGAAGACATCTTAGCTACTCTCTCCAATGGTGTTCCTGTTGAATAAGTACTCACCCATGCTGTTCTGTGGTACCCAGTGACGTAGCTATAGGGGTCACAGTGGTTGCAATTGCAACCGGGCCCCCCAAGCACAACTATTTACAGTTACTATAGTAACACGGGCCTATTTAATAAACGACACAGGCCCCGGTTACTATAGTAACAGTATACTTATCCTCCTCGCTCGGGGCGCAGCGGTGGTCGGGACGTCAAGACCTGCACTGCGCCCGGAGCTGAAACGGAGGGTAAGTATAAGATTTCTGGCTGCTGGGGCCCTGTATCTAAGCCTACCTTGTAGTAGGCTTAGGCCTCATGCCAACTTCAGTTTTTTTCGTCAGGGAAGCCATCCGTGTGCGGTCCGTGTTTCACGGATCCGTCATTAGCGGCCATACAACGGCTGACGGAAGTGTGCATGAGACCTTAGATCTAGGACCCAGCAGACAGTATCACGCATGGCCACGGTTTTTGGCTTTTCCTAGCCTAATAATACCAGCCTGCGGCCGCTCTAGTGCGGGACCGTCACTGCAGATGGTCGGATACTCGATCGTACCGGGCTCTTCTGGGCACCCCTGGTGGCAGTGGGTACTGGGCCTTTTCACCTGCTAACACTAAGCCTCGCTTTAGTAATGTAGGCTGTCAATCAGCCAGCGGCCATTACTAAGGCGGTAGTAACAAAGTAAAAAAAAAAGTACAGAAATATAGAAAAAATATTTTTTTTTAATAAAAAAACCGACAACCATTTTATTGAGAATAAAAAAAAAATGCTGTCATCGAAGTAGTCCTAGAATTCGAAGTAGTCCAACAACCGAACCTGTATAAAAAACAAACACAAAAAATAAAATAATAACACATAAAAAAGCAAAGCAATTATTATACTTACGTTTCCTGCATCCAGTGCTGAAGCGGCAATGTCAGCGAGCTACGCCGTTTCCGTAACTTCGGCAGTTTTAGGGGGCATCAGCACTAAATGTGCCTAGGGCAGCATTAGCTCTAAATACGGCCCTGCCACATATTTTTTTGGGGGGTATATGTATTGGGGCTATTGCCCCTGACGTTTTAAGACATTAGCAACGCTCCTGGCAGCCAGTGCTGCATCGTTGGTCACTTAGGAGACCCCACGATGCAGCTGAGAGCTGCGGGCCGTCGGCCATTAGAGAGAATTTGGGGGGACCCCAAGAAGAAGTTTTGCATTGGGGCCCATGAGCCTTTAGCTACGCCCCTGGTGGTACCCCAAGGCGCTACAGGTTGGTGATGTAGTTTCCAAGCTGCTCAAAAGTCTACACCTGTTCTACCACGCCTCTTAGGTAATGCTTCATTTCCCCTGTAGTGGCACTGCAGGGAAATTGAACACTTGTTGCCAGGTTCTACTGTTCTAACAAAAACATTTTTTTTTCAAAAAAACTCAAAATGATTTGTTTTTGCAGAACTACTAATTTGTTAACGGTTTACATTTTCCCTCCATGTCTCAGGCAGGCACAAGTCCTACAGGAACTCCACATTTCTCAGCTCCCTGTGAGTATAACATGTAGCAAAGGGATATCAGGGTTAAGTGCAGACAGTCACACTTGCATTTTCATATTTTAAATCGCTGTAAATAAATCTGTAGATGAGTACTTGGAAAATGATATTTAATTTCTAAGTACTACTATTTCGATATTCGTTCTTTGTGTGTCAGATTTATCACTGATAAATCATTGTAAGAATGAAACAAAAAACACGTTCCAGCTATAAGATTTCTAAGGGAAAAAAGGCTGGAGACATTTTCAAGACACTTTGAATTCATACAGCAGAGAAGTGTTTTCCACGAGTACCTGTCTTTCAACTGATTTACCAAGACAGCCAACATATGTTTAGCCATTTAGCAATGCTGGTTCTGTAGCTCTGCATTACGCACAACAAAATCATTGAAGAGTTTGTATGTGAAGAGCGCTCCATGATTTTATGGGAAAGTGCAATGCTGAGAATTCTCCCATGTACTTCATTATAAGTCTACAACGTATACGGACAAACCTGTCAGAACAAACATTGGCTTTAGTGATCTGGACAGGCTACGTGATGTGTCTCCTCTGTGAACTCTCAGAATTTTTCCATTCTGATAAATGTCACAGCGCAGCTTTAATGAGGTTCATGCTAGTAAAACCACATCTCACTGATTCTAAGTCCAGAGCAAAAAATAACAGCATTACCCACCAGACATAATGTGGTTTCTCCACTGTGTCCCTAATTAAAGTTACACATTGGATTGCAAACCCCCTTGAGTATTGTAACGGTTATTAATATACTGTATTTTCACTATACTGTATTTTAACTAGGGATAGAAGTGTAAATTAGAAATCTAGAATTTTGCCAAAACCCTGTATGAAAGGAAACTCTTATTGAATAGCATATAAAAAACATGTCAAGTCAACACCCATGTTCAGATCATGTGGCCAAAATTGACATTATCAAATTAGAAGAATCTTACAAATAGCGAATGGATAATGAGAGACAGTTGTATTGCAAAAACTAGTGGCTGTAAATAAGATTGAACTGCTCACCAGAAGATTTCAGCAATGTATTAATGACTATTGCTAGTGCCACGCACAGTACTCTTGTTCAATTAGATTGCTCACTCCTGCTCCTCCTCCTCCCTTCTCGGCCTCATGCACACGCCCGTAATTACGGCCCATAATCACGGGCCGTAATTACGGCCCATAATTACGGGCCCTTAGACTTCTATTGGCCACAGGTACCTTCCCGTTTGCTTACGGGAAGGTGCCCATGCCATTGAAAAATATGGAACATGTCCTATTTCAGGCCGTAATTACAGCATGGGCAGGCCAATAGAAATCTATGGGGCTCCCGTAATTACGGGTGGCTACATGTGTGCACCCGTAATTACGGGAGCGTTGCTAGCCGACGTCAGGGGATAGTCACTGTCCAGGGTGCTGAAAGAGTTAACTGATTGGCAGTAACTCTTTCAGCACCCGGAACAGTGACTAGCGCTGGAGTTAATAGTATAAAAAGTTAACTTACCTGCTTCTTCCTCCAGTCCGGCCTCCCGGGATGACGTTTCATCCCATGTGACCGCTGCAGCGAATCATAGGCTGCAGCGGTCACATGGACTGCCGCGTCATCCAGGGAGGTAGGACTGGATGTCAAAAGAGGGACGTGTCACCAAGACAACGGCCGGGTAAGTATGAACTTCTTTTACTTACAATCGCTGCGTTCCGCTGCGGAAACTCTGCCCCTTCTCTCTATTCAGAACTGAGAGAGGGAGAGAAAGGGCTGCCGATTAGTGCAGAGAAAACGGGTCCGTAAATACGCGTCAAATACTGGTGACATCGTACCCGTATTTACGGGCACGGGTCCGTAAATACTGGAATACGTATGACCAAGAACCCGTATTAACGCCAGTATTTACGGGAGGAAAAAAATACGTTTGTGTGCATGAGGCCTAGTCTCAGACACAGAGGAAGGGGATCTGCATCTACATCCCACTTCTCATTATCTTCTACTTACTGTATTACTCTAGATGGAGTTTTTTAGGAACAGAGGAGGGTTGTGTACATTTACATAGAGTGTTAAAACAAAGAAAGGGGGACTACAGGCTGCAGGAAGGTGAGGTAGATGCCATTTCCCCTATTAAGATGTCATACAGTTTAATAAGGGAGTTGCTCTATGAAGAGCTACTGGAAGGCAAAGGGCCCATATACTGTTCTTGCATGAGACACTTTTTGGTCTGCATCCTCTGATTTATGCGTATAAACATTATAACAATAGGTACATTTTAAAGGAAACAGTGGGGGATATGACTTACCTCCCTCTGTCCTGTTCTGTTATCAGCATTTTAAAAGAATTACAATAACACACAAAATGTTACAAAATAAAAACGTCACCAAAAACACTTGGTATTCATGTTTTCTTTTTTTTACATGCCTTTAAAAATGCTGAAAAAATAGTGTGTGAAGGAGGCCTAAGAACTGTGAAATAGATAATATATCATACACTGCAGTCATGTAAATAGTACTCCCAAGATAAGTGTGAAAAAAGATGGTATTCCTAAGGCCTCCTTCACGCAATTTTTGTTTTCAGCATTTTTAAATGTCATGAACGTCAAGCACTGTTTATTGGGTTTCTACAAGCCTTTTTGGTGGCGTTTTTAATTTTCTTACATTTAGAACATGCGTTTTTTTCTGGCCCTTTTGAAGTATTATAAAAAAGCCTATGGAAAAAAATGCCAGAAATAATGTCATACTTAGAGCATGCTGCATTTTGATAAAACCACACAACCCAAAAACGCAGTAAATCTCCGTGTGCGAATCCAGCCTTGAAGGGGTTGTACAGGATTAGAAAGATATGTCTGCTTTCTTCCAGAAATAGCACCACACCTGTCCATGGGTTCTGTCTGGCATTGCAGCTCAGCTTCATTAAAGTCAATGGGGCTGACCGGTAGCTGTCTGAGAACTCACTGCTTTAGATTTTTTAAAACATTGCAAGCTTGTTCTGGTCTTGTTCAAGGTTCTTTTGGGAAGCGGATGATAATACTATTCCCTAATATATTATGTAATAGGGCTCCATGGTGAAGCATCAACATAGTTCTTGTAGTCTTAAGTTTGCAAAAAATATTTAGCATCTTCATGAATTTAAAGGCTATGGACAACCTTTGGGTCTTTTTTTTTTCCCCCTTAAAATGCATTTATTTGGGGATTAAAACAACTTTAGTAATTAACTACTGCTGCTTCTATATATCATAGTATAAAACATCTGCAGAAAGCCGTTCCGAGCCGAATATGTCAGTGAGCTGCACTGACGGCTCAACTGACAGCAGCTCCTGTGTTCTCCACAGCGATTTTCGAAGCTCAATCAAAGTGGATCTACAGTGCTCAGAGAATCTCACACGCTAAAGACCAATATTAATTAGGACGCTAATCATTGTATTAATCTAAGAAAATATTACATAAAGCAACATGGTATCTTTACAAGCACATCACTAGCATCATTTATGTCACTCAGGACCTAAGTAACATTTTTCATGGTTCTGGGTAGAAAATAAAACATAACAGAGACCAGAGCAATTCAGATATAACAGATTTTTCTTTTTTGCTCTCCGTATGTACAACATGCTAAAGGACATATCTTGGAATCATGTTCGGCCGACAGTTATTTCTCTTGACTCCCTCAACATTACTTCAATGGGGATGGTAGAATAAGTTTATCTCCTGTGTGAATAAAGGATAGGGCATCGAATGGCCCTCATACACATTAGATTGTCGGCCAATCTTGCCAAAATCGTCAGGTTCAGCTGAAATTTGTCTAATGTGCCCCCTTGTTGATCATGGCAACTTTTATAAAACTTGAAGCATTTTTATTAGGGCTGGATTTTCTGTACCCCAATACAAAAGCTACACCTAGCCCTCCAGCGAACCACCAATAAGTTCACATGTCACCATACCCTATGATGACATACTATATAGAATTGAAATGCTTTTTTTTCATATTAGATTCATGGCTTCTTTTTATAATGCAGCCATGACCGCTATGATCAATCCCAACAACTCCTGAATCCCCATTGGCTTATTATGGGGTCCATCATGCTTCCCCTGGAGTTCTAGCATTTTTTACAGGAAGAGTAGAGCCGCAGACTGCGCTATTCTTGCCGTAAAAAATACCAGCAATCCTGGTGGAAAGCTAAAAACGGCAATGTGACCAGAATCTGAAATACTTTCATTTGTATAGAGAAAACTCTCCAATAATATCATAATAATCTTTATATAGCGCCAACATATTCCGCAGCGCTTTACCATTGAGAAAGTAGATTAAAAAGACAAACAAAACATAAGACATAAGAAGATACCCCCGTCCATAACAGCTTACAATTTAAATGTACAGGGTGGGCCATTTATATGGATACACCTAAATAAAATGGGAATGGTTGGTGATATTAACTTCCTGTTTGTGGCACATTAGTATATGGGAGGGGAGAAACTTTTCAAGCTGGGTGTTGACCATGGCAGCCATTTTGAAGTCGGCCATTTTGTATCCAACTTTAGTTTTTTCAATGGGAAGAGGGTCATGTGACACATCAAACTCATCGAGAATTTCACAAGAAAAACAATGGTGTGCTTGGTTTTAACGTTACTTTATTCTTTTATGAGTTATTTACAAGTTTCTGACCACTTATAAAATGTGTTCAAAGTGCTGCCCATTGTGTTGGATTGTCAATGCAACCCTCTTCTCCCACTCTTCACACACTGATAGCAACACTGCAGAAGAAATGCTAGCACAGGCTTCCAGTATCCGTAGTTTCAGTTGCTGCACATCTCGTATCTTCACAGCATAGACAATTGTCTTCAGATGACCCCAAAGATAAAAGTCTAAGTGGGTCAGATCGGGAGACCTAGGGGCCATTCAACTGGCCCACGACGACCAATACACTTTCCAGGAAACTGTTCATCTTGGAATGCTCGGACCTGACACCCATAATGTGGTTGTGCACCATCTTGCTGGAAAAACTCAGGGAACGTGCCAGCTTCAGTGCATAAAGAGGCAAACACCATCATGTAGCAATTTCAGATATCCCGTGGCCTTGAGGTGACTTTTATCTTTGGGGTTATCTGAAGGCAATTGTCTATGCTGTGAAGATACGAGATGTGCAGCAACTGAAACTACGGATATTGGAAGCCTGTGCTAGCATTTCTTCTGCGGTCTTGCTATCAGTGTGTGAAGAGTGGGAGAAGAGGGTTGCATTGACAATCCAACACAATGGGCAGCACTTTGAACGCATTTTATAAGTGGTCAGAAACTTGTAAATAACTCATGAAAGAATAAAGTAACGTTAAAACCAAGCACATCATTGTTTTTCTTGTGAAATTCTCGATAAGTTTGATGTGTCACATGACCCTCTTCCCATTGAAAAAACTAAAGTTGGATACAAAATGGCCGACTTCAAAATGGCCGCCATGGTCAACACCCAGCTTGAAAAGTTTCCCCCCTCCAATATACTAATGTGCCACAAACAGGAAGTTAATATCACCAACCATTTCTATTTTATTTAGGTGTATCCATATAAATGGCCCACCCTGTAGAATAACTACATTATTGTGCATTTAAAAGAACTCATTGCACCACCTTACATAGATTTACAAAACAGTAGTAGATAAAACGTCCGGGAGTTGTCTTTTTCTGTCAAATTGCAACATATTTTATGTCCCGTAGCTAAATCAATGGTGTTTTCCGAGTTAAAACTTGTATGTGTTAATGCTTTTACTGTTTCCCGATGCTGCTGTGGGGCACATGACTGGTGACGTCACTCTCTGCCCGCTGTGTTTATCATCCGTATACCTGTTACGTGGTCTAATTATTCAAATTTTCTTCCTGGTATACCACATGTTATACAGCCAGTAACGCGCATCCCTCCTGTTCACCCTCACTAGTGACGTGTCGTATACCAGGAAGAAAATTTGAATAATTAGACCATGTAACAGGTATACGGATGGTAAACACAGCGGGCAGAGAGTGACGTCACCAGTCATAAGCCCCACGGAATCATCGGGAAAAGGGGCCAATTTTGAAACGAAGTACGTTACAAATGTATTCACATTCCCAAGTTAAAAGCATTAACGCATACAAGTTTTAACTTGGAAAACCCCTTTAAGGGCTCCTACCCAAATTTCTTTATGAAAGGCTGAAGATTCTAAAAAAGCAAGGTGACAACCCCAGGGAGAGATTTAAAGTGGCCATATTGGTCACTCTGCTTTCCCCGTAAACAAATGTAAGATGTGGCTGAAATGAATTGTAAAAAAAACTTGACAAGAGGACAACTCAAGGATATTTTGATTAAAGGAAATTGCTATGTAGGGTTCAGTGCACAAAAGATTTACTTTTAAAGGCAATTCCATGACCTATATGTCACAGTATTTCAGTTATTATCTAGAAAATATTACAAAATTCCAAGCACCACAGCTCTCAAAAGATAAAATAATAAAGAGCATGCCCTTATATAAGGTGAGGAGTCTGACAGACACTTGCAGGTGATTCATGAATGTAAACCTATTCTTGAGGTCCAATATTGAGATTTGAGAGAGAAGAGAAAGACAGAAGGGATTTAGGTCAAGAAGAATTGTCTTTAAAAAAAAAAAAAAAATGATATCTAGGGTATACGCCCTATCTTTTTCAATTATATAGACACTATATGGACAAAAGTATTTGGACACCTACACAGTACACCTACATGAGCTTTTATGACATCCCATTCTAAATGCAAAGGCATTAATATGGTGTGGGTCCTCCATTTGCAGATAAAACAGCTTTCACTCTTCGGGGAAGGTTTTCTACAAGATTTTGCAGTGTGTCTGTGGGAATTTTTGTCCATTCATCCAGAAGGGCATTTGTGAGGTCAGACACTGATGTTGGATGAGAGGGCCTGGCTCTCTATCTTCACTCTAGTTAATGCCAAAGGTGAATGGAGTTGAGGTCAGGACTCTGCGTGGGCCAGTCAATTCTTCCACACCAAACTCATCCAACCATGTCTTTATGGACCTTGCTTTGTGCATTGGGACACTGTCATGCTGGAACAGTGAAGGTCCTTTTCCCCAAACTGTCCCCACAAAGTTGAAAGCATACAATTGTCCAAAATGTCTTGGTATGCTGAAGCATTAAGATTTCCCTTCACAGGAACTAATGGACCTAGCCCAACTCCTGAAAAACAGCATTAGAGTATGTGCACACAATAGCAGGCATTTACGTGTGAAAAGACAGACTGTTTTCAAGAGAAAACAGCTGCCTCATTTCACACGTAAATGCTCCTCCTCGTATTATGCGAGGCGTCTGTGACGCTCGTAAATCTTGAGCTGCTCTTCATTGAGTTCAATGAAGAACGGCTCAAATTACGTTGCAAAGAAGTGCCCTGCACTTCTCTGCCGAGGCAGTCATTTTACGCGTCGTCGTTTGACAGCTGTCAAACGACGACGTGTAAATTACAGGTCGTCTGCACAGTACGTCGGCAAACCCATTCAAATGAATGGGCAGATGTTTGCCGACGTATTGTAGCCCTATTTTCAGGCATAAAACGAGGCATAATACGCCTCGTTTACGCCTGAAAATAGGTCGTGTGAACCCAGCCTCATTCCTCTTCCATCAAATGATACAGTTGACACAATGCAGTCAGGCAGGTAACGTTCTCCTGGCATTTGCCAAACCCAGACTCATCCATCAGACTGCCAGATAGAAAAGAGTGATTAGTCACTCCACAGTACAAGTTTCCACTTTTCCAGAGTACAGTGGTACGTGATTTACACCACTAGTTTTTTTACATGCATTTTTCGTGACATTTTTTGAATTTGTGACATTTTGTACTGGAATTTTTCAAAACGTTTTTGAACATCTATTGAGGCAACAATGGAGAAAAATACCTTAAAAAAGCCATACATTCCGCATACTGTGCTTTTATAAAAATGCCAATGACCCTACAGATAGCGCAAACCAGAACGCTGTGTATGTAGGCATTTTCAGATTTTACTATAGACTTTTAACTAACTTTGGGGGCAGTGTTTTAGTCCCTTCAAAAATACAAAAAAATAACGCTGCAAAAACTCTGAGTGTGAAACCTAACGCTCACAAATTTAAAGCACTAGGTGTAAATTTATTTAATCTCAGGCTTTTATGATAACTGAATCATTTGATAGCATTTGCGCTCGGGCCCTAGTGCCTGAGAGGACCCTCTGCCCCATAAGAAGAGACCAATATTATAAGTGAACATTGTAGGTGGAAGACCTGTTACCAATTTTGCATTGGGGCTTCAATGTACATGTACACCCCTAGGTATTGAGGGAAATATACTGTACACATCACAATATACACACACAATATTTCGCCTCTGCAATGTGTAATAATACTTTGCACTCAGTTAGGTCTTTGAAGTACATGAAGTCTAATAAGCAGATATATTCTGGGAACCCTGCCTACAGCATCTACGGTCCCCATTCAACGTGACAGAGCTTGAGAGGATCTACAGAGAAGAATGGCAGAAAATCCCCAAACCCAGGTGTGCAAAACTTGTGGCTGCCAAAGGTGATACAACTAAGTGCTGAGTAAAGGGTCTGAATACTTATGTCCATGCGAAATTTTTGTTTTTCCTTTTCAATAAATTAGCAAAGATTGCTAACATTCTGTCTTCACTTTGTCATTATGGGGTATTGAGTGCAAAATGATGGGGAAAAACTTGTTGTTTTTTTTTATTTTAGAACAAGGCCTCAACATAACTAAATGTGAAAAAATTAAAAGGGTCTGAAGACTTTCCGAATGCATTGTATATCAGGGATTCTCAAACTTTTTCTACTAGAGCCTCACTATTTAGGACATGGTGATGTCTGGACCTCACCACTGGTTAAAGTTCATGCTAAAAAAAATCTTAAATGGTCTCAATTTATATAAAAAATTGCATCCTGAAACCAGTAGATCATTAAAATAAACAAAAAAGGAGTTATGGTAGTTATTGTGCTGGACCAGAGATTAGTGCCACCATAGAAAGACCTGTGCAGCAAAAATCTCGGCAAAAAAACACGTAAAAAATGTGTTTATTTCCGTCTCCCATTGATTTCAATGGGGTTTTTGAGGTGGAGAATGCCTCAAGATAGGGCATGTCGCTTCTTTTTTCCGCAAGCTTATTATTATTTTTTTGGTCACGGGGAAAAAACGCCTTTACCTTCCATTTAAATCAATGGGAGTCAATTTCGGATGTTTTTTGCCACGGTTTCTTCGGCAAAAACTCAGTGTGAACAGGGCCTAAGGCTCCATCTTTAATTTCTAAAGTGTTCCTCCCAATTACATACACACGTCACATACATCAACATCACATAACCAATATTTTTGGGATTGACTGGAATCTGACTGACTGAAGTTTTGTCCCATTAATCGCACCCTTTTATTTCTTCCACAATAGAAATATCAATAATCTTTGTGAGGCTAAGGTAGCATGTTCAATTTTATCCTGGAGGTCAATTTATATTTAATGCTGTTGGCACAAGTACAGAAACATTGTTACCGTGTCTTGTGATTACAAGCGGTAAACAGTTAAAAGGGTTTAAAAGTTCAAGCACATCAATGTGATTGTTTGTTTTAATGAGTATTTGCTAATTTTCGGTCTAAAGATCTGTGCTCTGGTATTCTTTCTTTAATATAAATGGTCTTGGATGGTGAAAGTAATTATGCCAGGTCAGCTTTGATGAAGTTTTTTTTTAAAATTGCTGATAGAGTTGGCAGGCAATGTGCTAAGTAGTTTCTAGAAGCTGTAATGGTCTGCTAGGTATCTGCTTTTCCCACTGCGCTGACTCCGCACCTTCATGGTCATTAACTAAACACTGGGCTCTCGGAAAGGCTCATTTAGCTCAGTGTGTTAACAGTAGATTGACAGCAGCCAAACACAACTTGAATGGTCATCAAAAAATACCTAGCAACTGTATATAGGTATATGACTACATTACAGGGGTTTTCCGAGTTCATTAAAAAAAACAAAATAAAAAACACTGAAATTACAAGCTCCCGTTTCACCAGTCTAATTGAGCGCACAATTATGTCACCGGTGCATGCGCAGTACACCCGATTAGACCGGTGAAACGTCAAGGGTGAACTGCACATGTGCCGATTATGAAGCAGAGACTCGCGCGACCAGGAGACTACGGGGTCAGGCGTGAACTCTGCTATTACATTGCCTGACCCCTGTCAATCAATGAAAGAACGGATGGACTGGGGGGAAAAAAAAGACAGAGCATTTTGGAGTAACGGTGACGCCCTCGTTGCTCCAAAATGCTACTTTCCATATATTTATTAAAGTGATTTTCTCTGCAACGGAGGCTCCCGTGTGAAAAATGAAAATAACGTTACATTGAGGAGAGCCTACACAATAAGGCCACATTTCCACTGCAAATGTTGGTGCAGATTTGGGGCAATTACACAACGAATCTGCAGCAACATTTGCATATTTGACAAGTAATTCAGACGATGCAGATATCACAGCGGACTTGCCACAGATTTCAGTTTTTGCATTGCAAAGGCTGAAATCCGCAGTGAAATTCCGCTTCTTCTCCGCAACATAATGTGCATGCTGCGGAGGGAAAATTCCGCACCGCAGTCTAAATTCCGCACAGTTATTTTCCGCAAAGTCTGAACTAAGTTTCCTAAAAATGTATAGAAACAAATGTAAAAAAACGGCTGCTGCAGAATTCCACTACGGACTGTACGCAGCGAAATTCAACAGCAATTCTGCCACGTCTGAAGGTGGCCTAACACTCTGTTGCTAGTTTGAAAGGTACATTGACGGACTCCCTTTAAGTATCTATATCCTCTACACATGAGAATTTGTTAAAATATGTTGTAGATTCTGTTTTTTGTTTCAAAGCAATAATAATATTGTATGAAAATGTTGCCTTTTTTTTGCCTATTTTAGGCTATTTCCTATTCTGTACAAATGATATTAACAATGCATCTCTCACTGATGTCTAATGGAGGAGTACATTATTTTGCCATATGTTTTCAATGGTTGTGTCAGCTATCTAACAAATTGTATTGAAATTTACTAGCCGATTAGGAATTAATATTACATTATGGAAACCAGAATCATCCATGCTTTGCTTTGCAAATGTATTCACACTTTTATACAAGTACATTTCAATCAATTTGATTGTAATAATAAAACAACGCAGGGCATTCTTTTTATTTAATTTTTTTCAGCAAAACTGAAAACAAATGGCCCTGGATCTATTTCTATAGGAACACATGGTTGTCACTTATGTTAAGCTGGATTCACACAAAGCCTTTTGCTGTGTTTTTTTGGGGGACGCGTTTTAACCCCTTAATGACCAGCCTATTTGAAACCTTAATGACCAAGCCATTTTTTACGTTTTCCATCGTCGCATTCCAAGAGCTATAACTTTTTTATTTTTGCGTCAACATAGCTGTATTAGGTCTTGTTTTTTGCGGGACAAGTTGTATTTTTTAATAGCACCATTTTGAGGTACATATTATTTATTGATTAACTTTTATTAACTTTTTTTTGGGGGGGGGAATAGAAAAAAACCTGACATTTCGCCACTCTTTCTGGCGTCTTAAATCTACGCCGTTTACCGTGTGGTATAAATAACACAATAACTTTATTCAGCGGGTTGTTACGATTGCAACGATGACAAATTTGTATAGTTATTGAATGTTTTACTACTTTTACACAGTAAAAACGCTTTTTTTTTTCAAAATTATTTGTTTTTGTGTCTCCATATTTGAAGAGCCGTAACGTTTTTATTGTTCCGCTGATGCAGTTGTATGAGGGCTTTATTTTTTGTGGGAAGACTTGTCGTTTTTATTCGTACCATTTTGGAGTAGATGCGACTTTTTGATCACTTTTTATCAAATTTTTTTTTAAGTCAGGATTCACAGAAAACAGCAATTTTTCCATAGATTTTTATTACATTTTTTACGACGTTCACCGTGCGGGTTAAATAATGTAATAGATTTATAGTCGGGGTCGATACGGACGCGGTGATATCAAATGTGTAACTTTTTTACGTTTTTTTAATAGTAAAGCATTTTGTATGGGGAAAAAGTGGGTTTTTCATTTTTTTTTTCACATTTTTTTTCATTAACTTTATTAAACTTTTTTTTAACTTTTTCACTAGTCCCACTAGGGGACTTTAATATGCGATTCTCCGATCGCTATTATAATATTCTGCAATACATTTGTATTGCAGTGTATTACTGGCTGTCCGTTTAAAACGGACAGGCATCTGCTAGGTCATGCCTCCAGCATGACCTAGCAGACATTCACTACAGGCAGACCTGGGGGTCTTTATTAGGCCCCCGACTGCCATCGGAGACACAGACACTCGGCGATCTTATCGCCGGGTGTCAGTGGAAGAGAGAGCTCCCTCCCTCTCTCCAAAACCACTCAGATGCGGTGCACGCTATTGAGCACCGCATCTGAAGGGTTAAACGGGTGAGATCGATACTTTTATCGATATCACCCGGTCGAGCAGGGATGCCCCCAGCCCTCAGCTACTTCTGGCAGCTGAGAGCAGGGATATTTGACGCTCCCTGCTCTGTTTATTTACAGTGAAGGAAATAAGTATTTGATCCCTTGCTGATTTTGTAAGTTTGCCCACTGTCAAAGACATGAACAGTCTAGAATTTTTAGGCTAGGTTAATTTTACCAGTGAGAGATAGATTATATATATTAAAAAAAAAGAAAATCACATTGTCAAAATTATATATATTTATTTGCATTGTGCACAGAGAAATAAGTATTTGATCCCCTACCAACCATTAAGAGTTCAGCCTCCTCCAGACCAGTTACACGCTCCAAATCAACTTGGTGCCTGCATTAAAGACAGCTGTCATAAATGGTCACCTGTATAAAAGACCCCTGTCCACAGACTCAATTAATCAGTCTTACTCTAACCTCTACAACATGGGCAAGACCAAAGAGCTTTCTAAGGATGTCAGGGACAAGATCATAGACCTGCACAAGGCTGGAATGGGCTACAAAACCATAAATAAGACGCTGGGTGAGAAGGAGACAACTGTTGGTGCAATAGTAAGAAAATGGAAGACATACAAAATGACTGTCAATCGACATCGATCTGGGGCTCCATGCAAAATCTCACCTTGTGGGGTATCCTTGATCCTGAGGAAGGTGAGAGCTCAGCCGAAAACTACACGGGGGGAACTTGTTAATGATCTCAAGGCAGCTGGGACCACAGTCACCAAGAAAACCATTGGTAACACATTACGCCGTAATGGATTAAAATCCTGCAGTGCCCGCAAGGTCCCCCTGCTCAAGAAGGCACATGTACAGGCCCATCTGAAGTTTGCAAATGAACATCTGGATGATTCTGAGAGTGATTGGGAGAAGGTGCTGTGGTCAGATGAGACTAAAATTGAGCTCTTTGGCATTAACTCAACTCGCCGTGTTTGGAGGAAGAGAAATGCTGCCTATGACCCAAAGAACACCGTCCCCACTGTCAAGCGTGGAGGTGGAAACATTATGTTTTGGGGGTGTTTCTCTGCTAAGGGCACAGGACTACTTCACCGCATCAATGGGAGAATGGATGGAGCCATGTACCGTCAAATCCTGAGTGACAACCTCCTTCCCTCCACCAGGACATTAAAAATGGCTTGTGGCTGGGTCTTCCAGCACGACAATGACCCGAAACATACAGCCAAGGCAACAAAGGGGTGGCTCAAAAAGAAGCACATTAAGGTCATGGAGTGGCCTAGCCAGTCTCCAGACCTTAATCCCATCGAAAACTTATGGAGGGAGCTGAAGATCCGAGTTGCCAAGCGACAGCCTCGAAATCTTAATGATTTACAGATGATCTGCAAAGAGGAGTGGGCCAAAATTCCATCGAACATGTGTGCAAACCTCATCATCAACTACAAAAAAAGTCTGACTGCTGTGCTTGCCAACAAGGGTTTTGCCACCAAGTATTAAGTCTTGTTTGCCAAAGGGATCAAATACTTATTTCTCTGTGCACAACGCAAATAAATATATATAATTTTGACAATGTGATTTTCTGTTTTTTTTTATATATAATCTATCTCTCACTGCTAAAATTAACCTAGCCTAAAAATTCTAGACTGTTCATGTCTTTGATAGTGGGCAAACTTACAAAATCAGCAAGGGATCAAATACTTATTTCCTTCACTGTATCCTGATGCAGTGCCGTAAAAAGGCTTATGCATCAGAATAAAGCCCGTTAGTGACTGACGTGAAAAGGCGTATTAGCGTTCACTAACTTGTTAAAGTCTATAGCGAAGAATATAAAAGAGCACATACAAAGCGTTTTGGTATGTGGTGTTTTTGGGGCACGGTGGCATTTTTTTAAAAACGCAGACTGCGCTGGGTATGGCATTTTTCTGATTGGCTTCTCTAGATCTTCAGAAAAACGCAAGTACAAAATTCCACTAAATAAAAAAAAGGTACCAAAAATGCAAATGTACAAAGGCATAAAAAGATGTGTTTTACTTTTTTACATCGCCATGCAGTCTAACAAGCCAGACAAAAACTGGATGGCTTGAGAAAGGTTCCTGTTGAACTGAAACGTCGCTGTGTTGAGGTGAATAAATCCACCCTGTTTTCATCTATCTTGAAGTCCTGGTGCCGTTACTGCGTTCTATGATTTCTTCTATTTAAAAAGAAATGGGAATTGAATCATCCCCTGGTGACGAGCACATGGCCTAATTTTCTGGAGTCGTGGAGTGCTGTGTTCATTTGTACTTGGACTGTGTATATATATATATATATATATATATATATATATATACACTACCGTTCAAAAGTTTGGGGTCACCCAGACAATTTTGTGTTTTCCATGAAAACTCACACTTATATTTATCAAATGAGTTGCAAAATGACTAGAAAATATAGTCAAGACATTGACAAGGTTAGAAATAATGATTTTTATTTCAAATAATAATTTTCTCCTTCAAACTTTGCTTTCGTCAAAGAATGCTCCATTTGCAGCAATTACAGCATTGCAGACCTTTGGCATTCTAGCTGTTAATTTGCTGAGGTAATCGGGAGAAATTTCACCCCATGCTTCCAGAAGCCCCTCCCACAAGTTGGATTGGCTTGATGGGCACTTCTTGCGTACCATACGGTCAAGCTGCTCCCACAACAGCTCTATGGGGTTGAGATCTGGTGACTGCGCTGGCCACTCCATTACAGATAGAATACCAGCTGCCTGCTTCTTCCCCAAATAGTTCTTGCATAATTTGGAGGTGTGCTTTGGGTCATTGTCCTGTTGTAGGATGAAATTGGCTCCAAACAAGCGCTGTCCACAGGGTATGGCATGGCGTTGCAAAATGGAGTGATAGCCTTCCTTATTCAAAATCCCTTTTACCTTGTACAAATCTCCCACTTTACAAGCACCAAAGCAACCCCAGACCATCACATTACCTCCACCATGCTTGACAGATGGCGTCAGACACTCTTCCTGCATCTTTTCAGTTGTTCTGCGTCTCACAAATGTTCTTCTGTGTGATCCAAACACCTCAAACTTCGATTCGTCTGTCCATAACACTTTTTTCCAATCTTCCTCTGTCCAATGTCTGTGTGCTTTTGCCCATATTAATCTTTTCCTTTTATTAGCCAGTCTCAGATATGGCTTTTTCTTTGCCACTCTGCCCTGAAGGCCAGCATCCCGGAGTCGCCTCTTCACTGTAGACGTTGACACTGGCATTTTGCGGATATTATTTAATGAAGCTGCCAGTTGAGGACCTGTGAGGCGTCTATTTATCAAACTAGAGACTCTAATGTACTTGTCTTGTTGCTCAGTTGTGCAGGGGGGCCTTCCACTTCTCTTTCTACTCTGGTTAGAGCCGGTTTGTGCTGTCCACTGAAGGGAGTAGTACACACCGTTGTAGGAAATCTTCAGTTTCTTGGCAATTTCTCGAATGGAATAGCCTTCATTTCTAAGAACAAGAATAGACTGTCGAGTTTCACATGAAAGCTCTCTTTTTCTAGCCATTTTGAGAGTTTAATCGAACCCACAAATGTAATGCTGCAGATTCTCAACTAGCTCAAAGGAAGGTCAATTTTATAGCTCCTCTAAACAGCAAAACTGTTTACAGCGGTGCTAACATAATTGCACAAGGGTTTTCAAGTGTTTTCTAATCATCCATTAGCCTTCTAATACAGTTAGCAAACACAATGTACCATTAGAACACTGGAGTGATGGTTGCTGGAAATGGGCCTCTATACACCTATGTAGATATTGCATTAAAAACCAGACGTTTGCAGCTAGAATAGTCATTTAGCACATTAACAATGTATAGAGTGTATTAATTTAATGTTATCTTCATTGAAAAAACCTGTGCTTTCCTTGCAAAAATAAGGAAATTTCTAAGTGACCCTAAACTTTTGAACGGTAGTGTGTATATATGTATGTATATATATATATATATATATATATATATATACACACACACACACACACTGCGTGTGTATATATATATATATATATATATATATATATATATATATATGATTAGATGAATGGAGAGGAGTGCATGACACTGATTGGTCAGCGTCATACACTCCTCTGTACAACGCCCACTTGGTCTAAAGTAAAAACACTCCCACTTGGGCATTAAGCAAATCATTAGCATAAATCTAAAATCGCTAATAAAGTGGTGAAAACAGATCGTTTTTTTAAATAAAAAGCACTGCTGTCACCTACATTATAGCGCCCATCTCCTTATGTAGGAGATAGGGCACTTATAATGTGGTGACAGAGCCTTTTTAAGCCTACGATGTAGCAGGCTTAGAGGGCCCATGAGACAGGATCACAGATTGTGTGACGCGGTCTGCTGGGACCTGTATCTAAGCCAATCACATAGTAGGCTAAGATACAGGGCCATGTGTGATCCTGTTGACGGGCCCTGTATATAAGCCTACCACACGGTAGGCTTATATACAGGGCCCCAGCAGACAGTAATGTTATACTGTATAAGATTACTGTCTGCTGGGGCCCTGTATCTAAGCATCTTACATAACCACATGGTAAGCTTAGATACAGGCCCCATATGTGATACTGTCTGTTGGACCCTGTATCTAAGCCTACCACATGGTAGTCTTAGATACAGGGTCCAACAGACAGTATCACACATAAATGGACAGTGAAGTTAGTAGCATTCCCAGGGCTGGAGCCTTCTACTAGAGCTCTGCAAGGGACTCCGGCGCTGTTCCTGGTGCCCATATTTGGACAGTGATGTCAGGAGCTTCCCCAGGGCCAAAGTCCAAGGGCAGAGTGATTGCGATGCTCTATCTGGGGACTCCAGCACTGGGAAGCTACTGACATTACTGTCCATATAGTGATGTCAGGAGTGGTATACATTTTTGCAGGATCTCTCAGGATGGAATAGCAAAGTCTACTATGCTATTCCATCCTTCAAAAAAAGGTAAACCCCATTTACATGAGTTATATAGTAACTTGTAGTGAATTTTCAGTGTGCAATCCGCACCCAAAATAGGAGAATTTTAGCCATGTGCCAATTTAAAAGCAAATTGTTCTTCTATTACTCTTCCAACCTACAAGTATTTGGTCTTGTTTTTTTATTTTGTTTCGGTCTTGTTTTCCTGTTATCTATCGCTCTCATATCTATCTATCTATCTATCTATCTATCTATCTATCTATCTATCTATCTATCTATCTATCTCATATCTATCTATCCAACTCATATCTATCTATCCAACTCATATCTATCTATCCAACTCATATCTATCTATCCAACTCATATCTATCCATCTATCCATCTCATATCTATGTATCTATCCATCTCATATCCATCTCATATCCATCCATCTATCCATCCATCCATCTCTCATATCTATAAAACACAAAAGTTTGAACAGCACATTCCAACAAAATGTGTATACAGGTGCAAGAACGCCTGTGACTGCAAATTCATACAGCACACAATAAAATGGCGACAGCACACCGTGAACACCAATGCCACCTAAGCCACTAAATATAAATAAATATGCATTACTGCTAAATCTACTTACAATGGGGAGGTTCTTAGCACACATTTTTATTAAAATGTGTGAGCCCACCTGCCACAACAAGGCGACCTCTATGAGGTGAGAACCTACGCTGCACATACACCCAGAACTGGGACTAAACCTACATATTCTTGGGGATGGTAGGAACCAGCATTAAACTAATTAAAATCACCCAGGGCAGAATGGGAGGAGTGCAAGATCAAAAAAAAATGGAGGCAGTCACTAACCCCACATATATGAATCACAAAAGTTTGAACAGCATATTCCAACAAAATGAAACAAAATGTGTATAGAGGTGCAAGAACACCTGTGACTGAAAATGTATACAGCACACAAGAAAATGGTGACAGCACTCTGCGAACACCAATGTCACCTTTGCCACTAAATATAAATATGCATTACTGCTAAATCTATCTACAATAGGGAGGTTCTTAGCGCCTATCTATCTATCTATCTATCTATCTATCTATCTATTATCGATCTATCTAATATTTATCATATATCTCATATCTATCTTTCTCATATCTATCTATCTTGATATATATATATATATATATAGTATAGTTCTAGGCTGGGGCTACACGACGACTTTGGCCACTAAACAGGTCCCATAACCAAAAATCACTTTGTCCAGTAGCCTACATCGCAAGTAAAATGACTGTGTCCACATTCACTTCATTACTTGCCATGTACTCTATGGAACATAGTAATCTTTGGCCGTGCGACCTGTGTAGCCCCATCCTAAAACTATACTATATATCAATATAAATTAGATAGATAGATCGATATTTGGAAAAAAAAGTGTTACTGCTCTCCCTCTCCTGACAGGCTGCCAGGAGAGGTAGAAGTTACAACAATGTGGCCGGGCCCACTAGTACTGCCCTGATGGCGGCCCTGCATCTGGCTACTGCATTTACAAGGGCAAAAAGTTCTGCAAAGAAGATGCTCTTACTGAGCATTACCACATAAAAAGCAAAACAATATCTTGACCATTTTCAATAACGATTCCCTTTATTTTTTTTTAAATCTATTTCTAGAGGAAAAATAGCAACAAAGTGGTGAAAACTATGTATGTGGGAAGTAAGGAAAACAGACAAACACGCCACGCATTTTTCATTTGTTGAAAAAAAAAATGTCATCTTTCATTGGCTTTGCCTTCAAGGTAAGAGACCTATTAGAGTGAATGCGGGTGGATGGAGCTGCAGGGCTGAATGGTATTGCACTGAAAGGCAGATGCTATTGGTCAGGTCTGAAGATAATTTTGAGACAGAATGAATAGAATGAAAGTAAAGGATAGAGACCTTTAAATTCAATGCATTTTTCTGCACGCAATAAGGAGAGGCATATTTTCTTTCTAGCAAGATTTGTTGCCCTATCAATTGCTATCTATGTCATTTTTCATACTAGCAAAAAGCATTGACACACTAGACTTCTACACATTCATAGGAGAAATGGGTACATCTACAGCGTGCTAAATTCTTATATACGGAAAATATTATTACATTCTCACCATTTGACTCTTTAAAACTTAAAGTGGTCAAAATGAAGTAGTGTAAAGAAAGCTTTTATTAATGCAGAACAATATGAGCACATTGGGATTTGCAGTTATTTTGGTCCATGTTTCATCCCACTTTTTCCTGCCAATAACTGGAATGGATCCCATATAATGAAATTAGAAAACAGCTTTCTATATTAAATAGCAGTGCCTTCATATATGGTTTTCTACGAAATGCAACCTCAACATGGATCTCAGTACTATGGGCGGACACTGGGATTACAAATCCCTAGAATTATTGTCCCTTCTGTTTACCGTAAAGCGACTCTCCAGGCCCGGGACAACATTTTAAATATGATGGTGTATATGGAATAATAATATATGGTGTCCTCCAGTTGTGGCCCTCTGCCGTGTATCCACTGTTTTTGGGTCTACTCTGTGCTGACCCAAAATGGCTGCAGCACTTCTTAGACTAAGTTTGAGACTCTCCGAGTGTTCTCGGATTGGCCAGAGCTGCTCACGTGAGCAGTTCTGTCCAATCCTCGAAGAGAGGGAATGCCTTAGTCTGAGAAGCTCTGTGGCTATTTTGAGACAACACAGAGGGGACACTAAAATGGCGGATACATGGCAGAGGGGGGGGGACTGGAGGCCATCAGATATTATTACTCCATATACCCCAACACATTTAGAATTTTGTCCTGAGACCAGAGTATCACTTTAAGAACCCAGTCTGGTCTTGAAATTTATAGAATGCAAAAATCATACTTTGTTAGAATGACCTCATCCTGTATGTTTAACTCCAGAGCATCCTTTCTGTATTCACTGTGATAGGAACATGTCAAGGGGATAGTATAATCATATCCAATTGTTCCCCGATATCTGCCTTTTGGGCAAATAAGGGTTGGACATTAATTTCAATATTAACATACTTGATCCTTTGCTCCTCTGGGAGATGTGCTTGGAGAAGTGTCTGGCAGCAACTTATTTCGCTCTCCCTATTCAAATAAAAAGAAAAAAGTTTTGGTACCATGTTATCCAGTTTCAGTTCGCTCAGTAATGGAACCAAAACATCAGTCTTGTAGATATAATATCTTTTAACCCCTTTAGGACGCAGCCTGTTTTGGCCTTGTGGCACAGCCGATTTTTTCAAATCTGACGTGTCACTTTATGTGGTAATAACTCCGGAATGCTTTTACCTATCCAAGCGATTCTGAGATTGTTTTCTCATGACATATTGTACTTTATGATAGTGGAAAAATTTGGTCGATAAATTCAATATTTATTCGTGAAAAAAAAACAAAATTTGGAGAAAATTTGCAAAAATGTGCATTTTTCTAAATTTAAATGTATCTGCTTGTAAAACCGATAGTAATACCACACAAAATAGTCACTAGTTACCATTTCCCATATGTCTACTTTATATTTGCATCGTTTTTTGAACATCCTTTTATTTTTCTAGGACGTTACAAGGCTTAGAACTTTAGCAGCAATTTCTCAAATTTTCAAGAAAATTTCAAAAGGCTAATTTTACAGGGGCCAGTTCAGTTCTGAAGTGGTTTTGAAGGCCTTATATATTAGAATACCCCAATAAATTGCCCCATTTTAAAAATTGCACCCCTCAAAGTATTCAAAACAGCATTCAGAAAGTATTTTAACCCTTTAGGCGTTTCACAGGAAATAAAGCAAAGTAGAGGGGAAATGTAAAAATGTCTCCGTTTTTTGCCAAAATTAATTTGTAATAAAAAAAATTGCGTAACACAGAAGGTTTTACCAGAGAAATACAACTCAGTATTTATTGCCCAGGTCCTGCAGTTTTTAGGAATATCCCACATGTGGCCCTAGTGCGGTAATGGACTGAAACACTGGCCTTAGAATCAAAGGAGCACCTAGTGGATTTTGGGGCCTGCTTATTTTTAGATTATATTTTAGGCACCATGTCGAGTTTGAAGAGGTCTTGTGGTGCCAAAACAGTCGAAACTCCCCAAAAGTGACCCCATTTTGGAAACTAGACCCCTCAAGGAATTTATCTAGGGGTATAGTTAACACTTTGACCCCACAGGTATTTTGCTATATTTATTGGAGTTAGTCTGTGAAAATGAAAATCTACTTTTTTTCTGAAATAAGAAATTTTTAATATTTACAAGGGATAAAGAAGAAAATTCACCCCGACATTTGTAAAGCATCTTCTCCCGATTACAGAAATACCCCATATGTGGTAATAAACTGCTGTTTGGACCCACGGCAGCGCTCAGAAAAGAGGGAGCGCCATTTGGATTTTGGAGCACAGATTTTGCTGGATTGATTTTCAGTGCCATGTCGCGATTGCAACCCCCTGGAGGGAACAAAATAGTGGAAACCCCCCAAATGTGACCCCATTTTGGAAACTAGACACCTCAAGGAATTTTTCTAGGGGTATAGTAAGCATTTATACCACACAGGTCTTTTGCAGAATTTAGTATAATTAGGCCGTGAAAATAAATATAAACATTTTTGTCCACTAAAATGTTGCATTTTTTCATTTTCACAAGGGATAAAGTAGAAAAAGTCGCTCTAAATTTGTAGCGCAATCTCTCCCGAGTATGACAATACTCCACATGTGGTAATAATGAATTTTTTTAATAGAAATGAATTAACCTTTGCAGGACTGATCCTTTTTTGCTTTTCCATTTTAGTTTTTCACTCCCTGCCTTCCAAACGCCATAACTTTTTTTATTTTTCCATGAATTGAGCGGTGTGAGGGCTTATTTTTGGCAGGACGAGCTGTAGTTTTTATTGGTACCATTTTTTGGCAGATGCAAATTTTTGATCACTTTTTATTACATTTTATTTAGAGCTTTGGTGGCCAAAAACAGTGATTTTGGCGTTTTAAATTCTTTATTTCTTACGGCGTTCATAATGCGCTATAAAGGACAATTGTACTTTGTTCTGTGGGCCAATACGATTACGGCGATACCATATGTATATAGGTTTTTTTTATGTTTTGCAGCGTTTGCACAATAAAATCACTTTTTTATCAAATTTATTTTCTGTGTCACCATATTCTGAGAGCTGTAACTTTTTTATTTTTCTGTCAAAAAAGTGGTGTAAGGGCTTGTTTTTTGCGGGACAGGTTGTAGTTTTTATTGGTACTATTTTTGGGTACATGCGACTTTTTGATCACTTTTTATTCTATATTTTGGGAGGGGTGGTGACCAAAAAATAGTGATTCTGGCATAGTTTTTAGTTTGTTTTTTTTTGCAGCGTTCACCATGCGGTAAAAATAACATTATAGCGTTATAGATTGGGTCGTTACGAACGCGGTGATACCAAATATGTGCGCTGTTTTTTAACGGTTTCATTTTTTTTCCTATAATAAGAGACTTATTATAGGAAAAAAAAATCTTTTATTTTTACACTTTTGTAAAAAATTTTATTAACTTTTTTTTTATTTTTTATTTACTTTTTACACTTTCTTATTTTACCTGCAGCTCTGATCGCTGCTAGAATACATTACACTACCTAGGTAGTGTAACGTATTCCAACTGTCAGTGTGACGACACAGCCAGAGGCTGATCCTCATAGGCTTGCATACATTTAATAAAGATATATTTTTTCATACTTGATAGCTACGGACTCCTTTCTTCTCTAGTGTTTATATATTAATTTTGGAGTCCCTATCTCCAATAAATGTAGTAGGTGGTTGAGACTTTCTGCTTCCCACCTTGACTGTTTATGTGTCCTGTGAGACTCCTTTGTCTAATTATTGCATACATGGCAGACCCGGGGACCGTTGTCTGGCCCCCTGGTGCCATCACAAGCATCAGTAGCCCCCACAATTGCATGGGGGCTGCTGATGTGCTATAAACCCCCTACATGCAGAGATCGCAATCGAGCCCCGCATGTAATGGGTTAATTGCCGAAATCAGCAGCAATGAGCCGCTGATCGGCAACTAGTGGAGTGTCAGCTGTCAGGGACAGCTGACCTCCCGGTTCTTGATGCACACTGTCACCGACACTGTCATCGACAGTGTGCATCGCGAACGGCAGTGACGTCCTGTCACTCTGACAGGAAGTCTATCAAGAGGATGATCCTGATAGGCTTCCGTACATGGCAGACACGGAGGCCATTACTTGGCCTCCGAACGCCATGCTAGCCATCTGCAAACCTCACGATTTCATCGTGAGGTCTGCCGATGAGCTAGAAACCCCTGAATGCGGTGATTGCAATCAATCACCACAATCAAGGGGTTAATTGCGGATATCAGCGGAAATAAGCTGCTGATCGGCATACAGTGGAGTGTCAGCTGTCAGGGACAGCTGGCCTCCCGGTTCCCGGTGCACACTGTCGCCGACAGTGTGCACCGGGAACCACGCAGTAACTGTACGTCCCTGTGCCTTAAGACACTAGCCGCATGGACGTACAGTTGCGTCCTCGTGCGCCTAGGGGTTAATCAGTAACAAAAATAAACTATATTAAACAGCAAGCCCCTGAGACAACTTAGGTCTTCATTAGGGCTCATTCACATGACCGTTTTCTTCAGTGTCCTATATATTTTATTTGCAGATAGCACACTGAACCATACATTTCTATGGGGCCACGAACATAGTTACATAGGTTCAAGACACAGGTCCATCAGGTTCAACCTTTCTCAATAAATTACTCGTCATTCATTGCTTGATTAACTATGACCCTCAATGCCATTCATAAATAAATAAGCATGTAGCCTTTTTTTAAATGCTGACATAATATCTGCCATCACTACCTCTTGGGGTAGGACATTCCATAGCTTGACCACTCTAACTGTAAAGAACCCTTTTCTATATTCATGTCTGAAACGTCTTTCTTCCACACACAATGGTTGTCCCCTTGTCCTTTGTCGAGTCCTTGGAAGGAACAGATCATGTGCTAATTCTCTGTATTGACCACACATATACTTATCCATATTAATAAGATCCCCTCTAAGACGTCTTTTTTCCACGCTGAACAAGCCCAATGACCAACATCCAGATTTGTACTTACCTCCTTATAGAAACCGAGCATGTTGGTTAGGCACAACCTGTTTTTCATGAATCCATGCTGGTTATCAGTAATTAGACTTTTCTCTGCTATATACTTTTGTAGTTCATCTCTTAGAATACCCTCAAATACTTTACATACCACAGATGTCAAACTTACTGGAAGCTAGTTACTCGGTTCTACCTTCTTACATGTTGGTACATCATCAGCTGTCCTCCAATCCTGTGGCACTGATCTTGTTACAAAAGATTCTAAGAAGATGAGATACAATGGTCTGTCCAATACTGAACTTAATTCCCTGAATACTCGTAGATGTATGCCATCTGGGCCAGGGGATTTATCAATATTTAATTTGCCCAGACGCAGCTGTACTTCCTCCTGTGTTAAACAGGTAATATTGGGTGGGGAACTTTTATCACTGTCCCCCTGAATATCTGGTACTGGCAGCTCATCAGTGAACACAGAGCAAAAGTACATGTTTAATATCTCAGCCATCTCTTTGTCCTCTACAATAATATTCCCATGCTCATCTTTAACCCCCTTCAGGACTGAGCCTGTTTTGGCCTTATGTGGTAATAACTTGGGAATGCTTTTACCTATCCAAGTGATTTTAAGATTTTCTCGTGACATAATGTACTTTTTTAGTAAAAAAATTTGGTCCATAAATTCAATATTTGTGTGAAAAATTGAGAAAATTTCAAAATGTATCTGTCAGACAGTAATACCACACAAAAGAGTCACTATTTCATATATCCCATATGTCTACTTTATGTTTGCATCGTTTATTGAACATTCTTTTATTTTTCTAGGACGTTACAAGGCTTAGAACTTTAGCAGCAATTTCTCATTTTCAAGAAAATTTCAAAAAGGCCATTTTTTTCAGGGACCAGTTCAGTTCTGAAGTGGCTTTGAAGGCCTTATATATTAGAAAGACCCCATAAATCACCCCATTTTGAAAACTGCACCCATCAAAGTATCCAAAACAGCATGCAGAAAGTGTTTTAACCCCCTGGGTTGTTTCTCAGGAGTTAAAGCAATGTAGAGGTGAAATTTACAAATTTCAATATTTTTTTTTTTACAAAATTCATATGTAATACAGTTTTTTCTGTAACACAAACTTTTACACGAGAAATGCAACTCAATATTTATTACCCAGGTTGTGGAGTTTTTAGAAAGATCGCACATGTGGCCCTAGTGTGCTAATAGACAAACACAGGCCTCAGAAACAAAGAAGCACCTAGTGGATTTTGGGGCCGCCTTTTTAAAAAAATATATTTTAGGCACCATGTCAGGTTTGAAGAGGTATTGTGTTGCCAAAACAGTGGAAGCCCCCAAAAAGTGACCCCATTTTGGAAACTACACCCCTCAGGGAATTTATCTAGGGGTATAGTTAGCATTTTGATCCCACAGTATTTTTGCTAAATGTATTTGAATTAGTCTATGAAAATCTACTTTTTTTCAGAAAAAAAAAAAGACATTTTTAATTTTCACAAGGAATAAAGGAGAAAAAGCACCCCAGCATTTGTAAAGCAATTTCTCCTGATTACGACAATACCCCATATGTGTTAATAAACAGCTGTTGGGACCCACAGCAGGGCTCAGAAGAGAAGAAGCACCATTTGGATTTTGGAGCGCTGATTTTGCAGGATTACTTTTCAGTCCCATGTTGCATTTGCAATGAACTGGAGGTACCAAAACCGTGGAAACCCCCCCAAAAGTGACCCCATTTTGGAAACTACACCCGTCAAGGAATTTATCTAGGGTATAGTTAGCATTTTGACTCCACAGTTTTTTGCTAAATGTATTTGAGTTAGTCTGTGAAGATGAAAATCTACTTTTTTTCTGAAAAAACGTAGAAATTTGTAATTTTTACAAGGAATAAAGCAGAAAAAACACCCCAGCATTTGTAAAGCAATTTCTCCCGATTACAGAAACATGCTATATGTGGTAATAAACAGCTGTTTGGACCCACAGAAGGGCATAGAAGGGAAGGAGCGCTATTTGGCTTTCGGAGTTAAAATTTTGCTGAAATGGTTTTCGGGTGTCATGTCGCATTTGCAAAGCCCCTGAGGGACCAAAACAGAGGAAACCCCCCAAAAGTGACCCCAATTGGGAAACGACACCACTTAAGGTATCTATCTAGGGGGTATAGTGATCATTTAGTCCCCACAGGTCTTTTGCAGAATTTATTTGAATTAGGCCGTGAAAATGAATATCAACATTATTTCCACTAAAATGTTTTTTTCATTTTCACACAGAATAAAGGAGGAAAAAGCACCCCAACATTTGTAAAGCAATTTCTCCCGAGTACGGCTATACCCCACATATGGTCATAAATGTTTTTTTATTCGAAATTAATTAACCCTTTCTGGACTGATCCATGTTTTGCTTTTTTTATTTTAGTTTTCACTGCCCGCATTATAAGAGCCATAACTTTTCTTTTTCCGTCAATAGAGTCGTGTGAGGGCTTATTTCTTGCTGGAGGCATTGTATTTTCTATTGACACCATTTAAAGTACGATTTAATCTACTTGGGAACTGAAATAAAATTCTTTGCAGGCTGAAACTGGAAAAAACTGATTCCGCCATTGTTTTTTGGGTTTTGTCTTTAATGCTTTCATCGTGCAGTAAAAACGTAATTTTTTTCTGCGACTCCATACAATTACGGTGATACCAAATTGATATATTTTTTTTATATTTTACTATTTTTACAAAGTAAAAACGATTTGTTAAAAAAAGAAATTGTTTTGTTACAACACATTCCGAGAGACCTCACTTTTTTTTTATTTTTTAGTTGATTTTGAGGTGTGAGGTCTTATTTTTTATGGGACGAGCTGTAGTTTTTATTGGTACCATTTTTTGGTACATACGTTTTGATCACTTTTTCTTTTTTTTTTTTTTTTAGAGCCAAGGTGACCAAAAACCAGCAATTTTGTCGTTTTAAATTCTTTATTATTTACGGCGTTCACCGTGCGAGTTAAATAGTGATATCTTGTAGTTCTGACTTTTACGGACGCAGCAATACCAATTTTGTGTATTTTTTTACATTACTTTAACGAAAAAATGGGAAAGTGTTTTCTTTTGGACTTTAAATATTTATTTCATTTTGTTCACTAATAACTTTATTTCCTTTTTTTTTTTTTTTTACACATTTTATTAGTCCCTCTAGGGGACTTGAACCAGCGATCATTAGATCGCTGGTACAAGACACTGCAATAGTAATGTATTGCAGTATATTGTCATTTTTACAGGCGCCTGTAACAGCGCGACCGCTGTTCCTGTCCATTAGTCCCGGGTGTCAGATGTAATACACAGCTGACACCCGCAACGTATGGCATGTGCTGAGTGCGTGAGCCCGCTTTATACAACCCCCCACACCCTGTCATGCTATTAAGTCGTGGTGCATGAAGGGGTTATTGCGCAATGGATGGTGCAGAGTGAAAATTAAAATTTTCCACATTTTAGTCCACAATATGTTGTGCCGAACTTGTGCCACTGAAGACAAATACCTCATTAATCGGGTTCTCCCGGGTATTTGTGATGCCATATCTGTGGACGTAAACTGCGGTTTGGACACACCGTAGGGCTCATAAGAGAGAGAGAGCGCCATTTGGCTTTTGGAGCGCAGATTTTGCTTGGTAGTAGTTCTATTTGGGGTTTTACTTGTATTTCAGTTTATAATGTGGGGGCATATGTAATCTGTGCGGAGTACATCAGGGATAATAAGAGGGTATAATAATGGGGTAAATAAATAATAATCCGCAGATGTGGGGCCAGCGTCGCACTAATAAATGTTGCCCAATCTTATCCACTTTTGGAACGCTCTGCACATTTTGCATCGCCATATTCTGGGAGCCAGAACTTTTTTATTTTTTCACCACCGGAGCTGTGTGAGGGCTTATTTGTTGCGGGTCAATCTGTCGTTTTCATTGGTACCATTTTGGGGTACATGCGGTTTTTTTATCACTTTTTATTCAATTTTTTGGCAAGAAAGGTGACCAAAAAGCATCAATTCTGACAGTTTTTTATTCTTTTTCTTTTATGCCGTTCACCCGGGGCTATAAATGACCATTTTACTTTCTTCTGCGGGTCGATAGGATTACAGCGATGCCATATGTATATCGTTTTTTGCGCAGTAAAATCACTTTTCTATAAAATTATTTATTTTTTGTGTCACCATATTCTGAGAGCCATAACTTTTTTATTTTTCAGTCAAAAAAGCTATGTAAGGGCTTGTTTGAGACGGGTTGTAGTTTCTATTGGTACTATTTTGGGGTATATGCAACTTTTTGATCACTTTTTATTGTATATTTTGGTAGAGGTACGTGACCAAAAAAAAAGTGATTCTAGCATTGTTTTTTTTACTTATTTTTTTTGCGGTGTTCACCGTGCAGGAAAAATAACATTGTAGTTTTCTAGCTTGGGTCGTTACGAACGTGGTGATACCAAATGTGTGTACTTTTTTTTTTAACGTGTTCATATTTTTCCTATAATAAGACTTATTTTAAAATATTATTTTTAAACTTTTATAAAATACTATTTTTACTTGTCCCACTAGGGGACTACGCGAGACTTGCAACTCTGATCACTGCTGGAATACATTACACTACCTACGTAGTGTAATGTGTTTTGTCATTGTGACGTGACAGTCACTCTGACAGGAAGCCAGACGAAGGACAGTGTCTGGCCGAAGGCCAGTGTCTGGCTTCTGGTTGCCATGGCAACCATTGCCAGCCCCCGTAATTTCATGTGGGGGCTAGCGATATGCTATAAGCTCCTTAAATGCGGTGATCACAATCGACCGCCGCATCTAAGGGGTTAACTGCCAAAATCAGCGGTGATGGGCCGCTGATCGGCAACAGGGAATGCAGGGCAGACGCCCTGCACATTTAACCACCGCTGTGGTGTAGCGCCGCGCGGCGGTTAACTGTCAAAGAGGTTAAGAGGGCCAATATTATCAGAATATTTATTTTTGCCATTAACCCCTTAATGACCAGCCTATTTTAAACCTTAATGACCAAGGCATTTTTTACGTTTCTCCATCGTCGAATTCCAAGAGCTATAACCTTTTTATTTTTGCGTCAACATAGGTGTGTAAGGTCTTGTTTTTCGCGGGACAAGTTGTATTTTTTAATAGCACCATTTTGAGGTACATATTTATTGATTAACTTTTATTAACTTTTTTTTGGGGGGGGGGGGGGGGAATAGAAAAAAAACTGAAATTTCGCCACGATTTTTCGCGTCTTAAATCTACGCCGTTTACCGTGTGATATAAATAACACAATAACTTTATTCAGCGGGTTGTTACGATTGCAACGATACCAAATTTGTATAGTTTTTGTATGTTTTACTACTTTTACACAGTAAACACACATTTTTTTCAAAATTATTTGTTTTTGTGTCTCCATTTTGAAGAGCCATAACTTTTTTTATTGTTCCGCCGATGCAGTTGTATGAGGGCTCTTTGTTTGCGGGAAGTTTTTATTGGTACCATTTTGGAGTAGATGGCACTTTTTGATCACTTTTTATCACATTTTTTTTAAGTCAGGATTCACAGAAAACAGCAATTTTTCCATAGTTTTTTCTTACATTTTTTACGGCGTTCACCGTGCAGGTTAAATAATGTAATAGATTTATAGTCGGGGTTCCTTAGGGACGCGGCGATACCAAATATGTATGACTTTTTTACTTTATTTTGTATTTTTTTTAATAGTAAAGCATTTTGTAAGGGGAAAAGGTGGGTTTTTCATTTTTTTTTTCAATTCTTTTTTTTAATTAACTTTATTAAACAATTTGTTTTTACTTATTTACTAGTCCCACTAGGGGACTTTAATATGCGATTCCCCGATCGCTATTATAATACACTGCAATACTTTTGTATTGCAGTGTATTACTGCCTGTCCGTTTAAAACGGACAGGCATCTGCTAGGTCATGCCTCAGGCATGATCTAGCAGGCATTCGCTCCAGGCAGACCTGGGGGCCTTTATTAGGCCCCCGGCTGCCATTGGAGACACAGAGACTCGGCGATCATATCGCCGGGTGTCGGTGGGTGCTCCCTCCCTCTCTCCAAAACCACTCAGATGCAGTGCTCGCTATAGTGCACCGCATCTGAGGGGTTAAACGGGCGAGATCGATACTTATATCGATCTCACACGGCAGAGCAGGGACGCCCCCAGCCCTCAGCTACCTCTGGCAGCTGAGAGCAGGGAGATTTGACAGCTCCCTGCTCTGTTTACTTTATCCTGATGCAGTGCCGTAAAAAGGCATATGCATCAGAATAAAGCCCGTTAGTGACTGACGTGAAAAGGCGTATTGGCGGTCACTAACGGGTTAATATATTTATTAAAATAATGTGGAATTTATTTTAATGTCGTCAGCGATTTGTTTTTCTGTACATAACTTTGGTAACTTGATTTCATTTTCTATTGAGATCTTTGTAAATCTGGAATGCTGTTGCTGAGCCCTTTTGTGTTTGTCTTACTATATTCAGTAATTCCCATATCGGTCTCCTTTTATTCCTAGACATTTTGTTATCATTGGGTATAAACTTAATACACGATTTATGTAATATCTTTAAAAACTCCCCATTTAGCGTCAGTAACCCTATTTATCATTACATGTTCCCAGTCAACAAGACTAAGCGTTTCTCTCAGTCGATTGAATTTTGCTTTCTTAAAATTCCAGGTTTTGTTGCTTCCCTTCGTATTGTTTTATTGAAAATTATATTAAAACTTACCATATTGTGGTCACTATTGCCCAAGTGCTCCTGGACCTCCACATCTGATATTGTGTTTGGTCTATTAGATAAGACCAGATCCAGCACATTATCCCCTCTGATTGGTTTATTAACCAACTGAGTGAAATAAATTTCTTAAATTGTGCATAAAAGTTTCCGGCTTTTAGCACATCCAGCAGTCTCTATGTCCCAATAAACGTCAGTATAGTTAAAATCGCCCATAAGAAGGACCCCATTATTATTTGCTGCTTTTTCTATTTGTTGCAGCATATCATCCTCAGCCTGTTCCGCTATGTTCGGTGGCTTATAACAAACTCCAATCAGTAGTTTACCGTTATTACCGTTCCATGAATATTTACCCATAAAGATTTCACACTGTCACAGTCTACCCCAATGTCTTCATTCAGGACTGGTCGCAGGCTGGACTTCACAAACAGACAAACCCCTCCACCTTTTATCTATCCCATCTGAATACGGTGTAGCCCCCCACATTTGTTACCTAGTCATGGCTCTCATCCAGCCAGGTTTCTGTTATGCCCACTACATCATAATCCATGTCAGTCATTAGAATCTCCAACTCATCCACTTTACTTGCAAGTCTTTTTGCATTCGCCAGCATACAGTTAATCTTACCGACGCCTTTATTATTCTTAGGTCCGTATTTATTCCTAGCCTCCTCCCTACTCGGCTTTCTGACCCCTACCCCCACTAAATCCCCATTATCCCCTTCTTTATCCCACTCCCTTTTCTAGTCTATCTAACCCCACTTGTGTATCCTCACCCTCCCTCCCCAGATCCTAGTTTAAAAGCTCCTCCAGCCATCTAACCATTCTTTCCCCCAGCACAGCTGCACACTCCCCATTTAGATGCAGCCCGTTCCTACCATAGAACCTGTAGCCGACAGAGAAGTCAGCCCAGTTCTCCATGAACCAAACCCTTCCTACCTGCACCAATTTCTAAGCCACTTATTTAACTCCCTAATCTCCCGCTGTCTTTCTAGTGACGGTGTGTACCAGGACTGCCGGGTCTTCCTAAGCCCCACCCAGGATTCTGTCTATTCGATCTGAAATATGCCGAACCCGAGCACCCGGCAGACAACACACTGATCGGCATTCACGGTTGCGGCGAGAGATGACCCTATCACACAAATCAGTTTTTTTTATTTGCGCTTCCGTGTGTCCGTTCCGCAAATTATAGAACAGGTCCTATTTTTGCCCGTTTTTGCTGTCCCTCTCAACCATTCTAGTGTATGGGTCTGCAAAAAAACAAAAAACGGACAGCTCATGGAAGCCAACAGGATGCGTATTTTGCATTCTGCAAATAGAAACCGCTCGTGTGCATGGGAACACACACATCCTTTTATATATATATATATATATATATATATATATATATATATATATATATATATATTCCTTCAGATACTTTGTCACCATGCCTGGTGAAGAGGCATTAGATGAGTTTACAGCTGGCTGTTTTAACATCTGTCTTTTGTTAGCCATTAAAAGGTATATCTGCAAAACTGCTACTTTGCTTCTCTTACGAAGATCAATAAAACCTATTAAAATAAATATGCACCCTCAGCAGTTCCGAACCTATATTCATGGGAGAGTCAAGAGGAATAGGAGTAAGCTGAACAAGTGTTTGGCTGACCATCTTAGCAGTGACTACAGAATCCGAGTCTTTTTACACAGTCCAATATGGGCCATAAAATCGACTGCCCGTGAGCAATGATCGGTTATGTATGAAGACGCGCGATCGTTACAACGATCATTCGTCCTTATACATTTCCATCACGTCAGCAGTTACACAGGGAGATGTGCTGCCGGCTAGCGACCATTTTATTGACCGCATAAACGAGATGATCAGCTGATGAACAAGCGTTTGCTCGTTCATTGGCTGATCGTTGCCCTGTTTACACAGAGCAATGATAGGGAGCGAGTGTTCATATAAAGGCTCGTTTGCCCGATCATTGGCCCGTGTAAAAGGGCCTGAAGTCAGAGTTGTAGATGATCTTTAAAGGGTGATGCTGGCCATAGCTGCAATGATTTGCCATAATACAATGTCCGTTTACCCCTAAATTTTAGAATCATGGATGATAAATGTTCCAACTGATCAAACAGTTTTCCATTGGTCAGAATTGATTGTTTTATAGGAGTAGCGATTATTGTAAAACCTTTACAGACATGTACACTGAGAATATGCGTCTCTTAGGCCTACAACAAGTGTCGCCGAGTTTTTTAAATTTCTTTTATTTTTGACATACAACAACCAAGGAGAAATTGAGCAAAAGGAGCAGAATATTCTTAGTGTACAGACCTATGAAGTATTCAGCGATTGTGGTTACATCTAATCAGTCACACATACATTTTCTCAAGTGCAAAGCAGGAGAAAGAAGAACCAGAGACCGCAAAAACATCTTTCATATACTTGCTATAATGTAACCTTGTCTTTCTGATTGGCTTCTTGACAAAAAGATGCAGTGTGAGGGCACGGATTCTTCAGTGGGCGTAAATTATTGTACATATTCTGCAATATATTTTATCTTGCCAGATGAACTGATTTGTCCGACACTATCCTCAATATATATGCAAGAGGGTTATTTTGTAAAGCTTTATCTTGACGATAAATATCAATACACATTAAGGATGTTATTATGCCAATTTTCTTCTGGCTGAAGCGCTTTTTTAAAATAAATTTTAATTTTTCATCATCTACACTACAGCAAGATATTACAGTCTATTTAAGGAACATAATAGAGTACATCATTTTGCAATAAATAGTAGTTGCCCCTACATCAGAACATCTGCATCAATGCTATTAGTAATATGGCATGTAAATAAAAGAGAAGTGATTGATGCAGAAGGCATGAACTACTAAATCCGACAAGCTCCAGAAACCATGCAGCACAGATACGTGGGCACTTCACACCGACAGACTAAGAACTGGTGATGAACTAATCATCTTCAGTATCTGATAATCACAAAGCTCTCTATTTGCAGACAGAGGAGTATTTAAGCATAGAGTATCCTACAGATCGTGATTAAATTAGAGCTTTTTAATCAAATAAGAGTCCTGATGCGTAGCGCTTTTTCGGTTGTCAAAACTCAAGAGAGTTTAGAGCCAAGTCCACTTAGGCAGCGTAATTGTTTTCACAGAGACCCGGGTCTTTTATGGAATGAGACTTTTCCCCCTTTTGTCCCCAAATAAATCACACGGTTCAAAAAAGCAAGGAACTGTGGCACATTGCAGAGTTGCTAAATGAATGCAAGCCGTTCCTGACTGGCCGACGACCAAGCACTTTGCGTTATGATGTGAATCATGATAGAGCAGCCGGCATGGAAATAACAATACGTTGGCATATTTATACGACAAATTAAAACGTTTACTGCATAGCTGTCCTAAGGATTTGATGTCAATACAAAATCAACAGATAGATCATTACTAAGCCTCAGGACAAAAATGTACAGCCCGTTTAGTAGAAAAAAAATAAGCCAAAATACATGAACAGATAGAAGTTTGCACTTACCTGCTTTAACCCCTTAGTAACCAGCCTATTTTTAACCTTAATGACCAAGCAATTTTAAGTTTTTCCATTGTCGCATTCAAAGAGCTATCATTTTTTTATTTTTGCGCAGAAATAGGTGTTTAAGGACGTGTTTTATTTTCGGGACAAGTTGTATTTTGTAATAGAACCATTTTGGGGTACATATTTATTGATACATTTTTTTTGGGGGGGGGAATAGAAAAATAAACACCAATTTCACCACTTTTTTGCGTCCTAAATTTACACCATTTACCGTGTGGTATAAATAACATCATAACTTTAGAACGGGTCATTATGATTGCGACAATACCACATTTATGTAGTTTTCTTATGTATTACTACTTTTACACAATAAAAACACTTTTTCAAAATTATTTGCTTGTGTCGCAATATTTTAAGAGCCATAACTTTGTTATTTTGCTGCCAATGCAGCTGTATAAGGGCTTTTTTTTGCGGGACAGGTTGCAGTTTTTATTGGTACCATTTTGGAGTACATGCGACTTTTTGACCACTTTATCAAATTTTTTTGAAGGCAGGATGAACAGAAAACAGCAATTCTGGTATTTTTTACGGTGTTCGCCGTGCAGGTTAAATAATGTAATAGCTTTATAGTTGGGGTCGTTACAGACGCGGCAATACCAAATATGTGGAATTTCTTTACTGTTTTCATAATAGAGCATTTTGTAAGGTGAAAAAAGTGTGTTTTTTTTTTTTACTTGGAATTTTTATTTATTAAACTTTTTATTAGTCCAACTAAGGGACTTCACTATGCAATCATTTTATCACTTTTATAATACACTGCAATCCTTCTGTATTGCAGTGCATTATTGCCTGTCAGGTTATGTGCACACACAAAATCAAAAGAGTCTGAAAATACAAAGCTGTTTTCAAAGGAAAACAGCTCCTGAGTTTCAGAAGTTTTTTAAGCCACTCGCATTTTTCACGGCCGTTTTTGGAGCGGTTGTTCTATAAAGTCAATGAAAAACGGCTCAAGAAGTGACATGCACTTCTTTTTCGCGGGCGTCTTTTTACGCGTCGTTTTTTGAAAAGGTGGCGTAAAAAATTGCCCCGTCGGAACAGAACGCCGTATTTCACATTGAAATCAATGGGCAGATGTTTGCTTCTGTAAACGCCCCGAAATACGCCTGAAAACACTACGTGTGCACTTACCCTCACTGTAAAATATACAGGCATCTGTTAGGCCATGCCTCTGGCAAGGTCTAACAGGCATTCACTATAGGCAAACCTGGGGGCCATTGTTAGGCACCCAGCTGCCATTTGAACCATCATCACTCCCGCGATCGCATTGTGGGTGTGCCGGAGGGGTGAGAGAGGGGGCCCCCTCCCTCTAAAATCACTGAGATGTGGCGGTCACTATAGATGTCCCACAAACAGAAAAAATGGGACATAAATCTCATCAAAACCACAAAAAAGGCCATACTCACTAGGTAGGTGGGTGGGTGAAAACCCGTTCCCATCAGGACGCAGACGGGTCAAAGAATGCTGCAGAAGGAGTGTGCATTAAATAGTGATAGCCCCTCCCACTAGTCTTGAGGGGAGTGGCGAACTAAGTGCTCAAAGGTGTGCGATAAATGTGTGTCAGTGTAGTGCTAGGGTGTGAATGGATGGTAAAAAATAAATATGTATGTATGAAAGTGTCAGAACTGTGTAATAATGTAATAAAAATAAATAAATAAATAAATAAATAAATGTGATGAATAGGGGTCAGTGCTGTGAATAGTACATGGGGTGTCAGTACTATGTGTAATACGTGGAGGGATGAGATTTATGTCCCATTTTTTCTGTTTGTGTTTTTAAATTAGGAACGAAAAGTTCTGGTTAGGGACTCGCAAGGCACTGGGGACCCTTGACGTTGGGTTGCGAGCTTTGCGTATTTTGGCCAAAATAACAACTAATACCCCATGTTTCATGGATATTTCTTACTACGTATACTACACTTTTTTTCAGGACGCAGCCGGGTCTTATATGCTGGGAGGGCATGATGTGCTGGCGTTTGGTTTGGAATGCAGAGCAGCCCGCTTTAGCTAACACTAGCGGCGTTACAAATAGGCTGTTATTCGGCAAGATACGCCATGCCTGACGACCAGCACATTATCCCTCCACGTATTACACATAGTACTGACACCCCATGTACTATTCACAGCACTGACCCCTATTCATCACATTTATTTATTTATTTATTTTGGTCACTATAGATGTGCCATAAAAAGGCATATGCATCAGAATGAAGGCCGTTAGTGACCAACATGAAAAGGCGTATTGGTCGTCACTAATGGGTTAAAGGTGAATTTACTTAGTGTTGGTACGATAGTACAACTACCACAGCACTACCGCTACACTAAAACTGCATACTAATACATAAAGTTTTGTCGTGATCAGAATGAAGTTTGATCTTAACCCCTTAGTGACCACCAATACGCCTTTTCACGGCGGTCATAAAGGGGCCTTAGGCTAGGCCTTCGCCTTTTCACGGTGGCCAAGTCTAAGTCTTGCACAGGTGTCTAGTGGGCTTGGTTGTCGGATGACAGGCGGGCTCCTGCTCCAACGCCCGCGATCAAAGTTTACGTCGATCGCGGCCGTTTAACTCGTTAAATGCTGCCGTTAATAGCGACCGCGGCATTTAACTTGTTTACAGTGGGAGTGAGCTCCCTCTCTCACTCATCGGCGGCCCACAAATGCAATCACGGGTCTCCGATGGGGTGTCACGGCAGTCGGGGGCCTGATAAAGGCCCCCAGGTCTGCCCTGGGCATATGCCTATTAGGACGTGCCGGAGGCATGTCCTAATAGATTGCCTGTCAGATTTATACTGACAGGCAATAATGCTCTGGTATACTAAGTATACCAAAGCATTATAGCAGCAATCTGAAGATCGCATAGTAAAGTCCCCTATCGGGACTAAAAAAATAATTAATGTGAAAGATTATTAATAAAAAATGACAGTAAAAAAATAAATAAAACAATTTTTTCCATAAAAAGTGGTTTTATTTAGTAAAAGTGCAAAAAAGAAATAAATGTACACATATATGGTATCGCCACGACCGTAATGACTCAATAAAGTTAAAATGTAATTTAAACCGCAAGGTGAACACCGTAAAAAAAGTCATAATAAAAATCAATCAATAAGTCCGATGTACCCCAAAACAGTACCAATCAAAATGGTCTCGTCCCGCAAAAAACTAGCCCAAAACATCACTTCATTGATGGAAAAATAAAAAAATTACAGCTCTTGGAATGCGACGATGCAAAAACAAATAATTTTAGTTCAAGTGTTTTTATTGTGCAAAAGTTGTAAAACATAAAAAAACTCTACATATTTGGTATCGTCATATTGGTACCGACCCATAGAATAAAGGTTATGTGTTATTTACACTGCACAATGAACGATGTCAATTTAAAATGCATGAAACAATGGTGGAATTTCAGGTTTTTTTTCTAATCCCCCCCAAAAAGAAGTTAATAAAAAAATTATATGTACCCTAAAATGGTGCCATTAAAAAGTACAACTAATCCCGCAAAAAACAAGTCCTCATACAGCTATGACGACGGAAAAATAAAAAAAGTTATAGCTCTTTGAATGCGACTATTGAAAACCAAATAAAATAGCTTGGTCATTAGGGCCTAAAACAGGCTGGTCACTAAGGGGTTAAAGAAATAATTCTCAAACATTTTACTAGAATTGCTAAAAAGTGCATAAGGCTGGAGTTACACATTGTTTCTTGAGCCAGAAGTATATAGGAACTACTTTGGCTCTCTTGACATCTGCATTGTGATATCCGTTTAGAACGCAAAATCACGATGCAGTGCTGGATCTATTGTATGACGGATACAACCGCTGCTGGACGGACACCACTGGCTTATAATGGGGTCTGTTGGGTTCGATCGGGTTGTCTGACGTTTTTACGGGAAAAATCTGCAAGACAGAGAACGAAGTCACTTGGGTCTTTCGTTCTGACAGGAAAAATATTGCTGCATGAAGCATTATTCTTCCCGTCAAATCTGACGGAATCTGTGACAGAGGATCTGAGTGGAAACTGCGATGCAGTGCATGATCACTCGTAAGACAAATACTGTGAAAGTAATTAAAATATGTTTAAATGAAACCATCTTGTTTCTTTAGTACTAAATACAAGTCATGAATAGACTATTCATAATGAAGAAGGGGGATGAGATTAGAATAAAATAAATACTGATGTGGTCTCAAGGGAAAGAATATCCTTGCCAAGACAAATAGACCAGGATACCGGATGTCAGCATTAACCTCTTAATGACGAGCCTATTTTAGACCTTAATGACCAAGCTATTTTTTACGTTTTTCCATCGTCGCATTCCAAGAGCTATAACTTTTTTATTTTTGCGTCGACATAGCTGTATAAGGTCTTGCTTTTTGCGGGACAAATTGTCATTTTTAATAGCACCATTTTGAGGTACATATTTATTGATTAACTTTTATTAACTTTTTTTGGGGGGGATAGACAAAAATCTGACATTTCGCCACTATTTTTTGCGTCCTAAATCTACACCGTTTACCGTGTGGTATAAAGAACACAATAACTTTATTCAGCGAGTTGTTACGATTGCAAAGATACCAAATTTGTATAGCTTTTGTATGTTTTACTACTTTTACACAGTAAAAACACTTTTTTTTCAAAATTATTTGTTTTTGTGTCTCCATATTTGAAGAGCCGTAACGTTTTTATTTTTTCGCCGATGCAGTTGTATGAGAGCTTTTTTTTTTGCGGGAAGACTTGTAGTTTTTATTGGTACCATTTTGGAGTAGATGCGACTTTTTTTATCACTTTAATCAAATTTTTTTAAAGTCAGGATTCATAGAAAACAGCAATTTTTGCGTCGTTTTTTTTTTCATTTTTTACGGCGTTCACCGTGCGGGTTAAGTAATGTAATAGCTTTATAGTCGGGGTAACGGACGCGGCGATACCAAATATGTGTAACTTAACTTTATTTTGTTTTTTTTAATAGTAAAGCAGTTTGTAAGGGGAAATGTGGGCTTTTCATTTTTTTTTAAATTTACTTTATTAAACTTTTTTTTTTTTACTTTTTTACTAGTCCCACTAGGGGACTTCACCTCCGATCGCTATTATAATACACTGCAATACTTTTGTATTGCAGTGTATTACTGCCTGTACGGACAGGCATCTGCTAGGTCATGCCTGCGGCATGATCTAGCAGGCATTCATTACAGGCAGACCTGGGGGCCTTTATTAGGCCCCCGGCTGCCATGGGAGAAACAGACACTCAGCGATTTTATCGCCGGGTGTCAGTGGGATGAGAGGGAGCTCCCTCCCTCTCTCCAAAACCACTCAGATGCGGTGCACGCTATTGAGCACCGCATCTGAGGGGTTAAACGGATGAGATCGATACTTATATCGATCTCACCCGGCGGAGCAGGGACGCTCCCAGCCCTCAGCTACCTCTGGCAGCTGAGAGCAGGGAGATTTGACAGCTCCCTGCTGTTTATTTATTCCGATGCCGCGACGTAAAAAGTCTATGGCATCGGAATAAGGCCCGTTAGTGACCGACGTAAAAAGACTATGGGCCGGTCACTAACGGGTTAAGGCCTTATTCACACGAACGTATATTACGTCCGTGCTACGCGCGTGATTTTCACGGACCTATGTAAGTGAATGGGGCCGTTCAGACAGTCCGGGATTGTCACACAGCATATGTGCGCTGCGTAAAACTCACGACATGTCCTATACTTGGCCGTTTTTCGCGCATCACGCACCAATTGAAGTAAATGGGTGCGTGAATATCCCGCACGGCACACGGAAGCACTTCTGTGTGCCGCTCGTAATTCGCTCTACAGTAGTAAAATAAATTAAACAAGAAAAGCATCTCCTGCTTTTATGGTTTGTAAACATAAAAACAGAGTGTCTTCAGGCTGCCATATGCGCGAAAATCACGCAGGCACGCACCACATACTGATGCCACACTGAACTTTTGCGTGCGCAAAACGGACACGTTAGTGTGAATAAGGCCTTAATGTAGAATCCTAATAATGCATTTGAAATATTCTCATTGGCTGAATCAGTTAGGGTATGTTCACACACAAACTCAAAACGTCTGAAAATACAGAGCTGTTTTCAAGGGAAAACCGCTCCAGATTTTCAGACATTTTTTAAGCCACTCGCGGCGTTTGATGCGTTTTTTTAAGGCCGTTTTGGGAGTGGTTTTCAATAGCGTCTATGAAAAATGCTCCAAAAACGTGCCAAGAAGTGACATGCACTTACTTTTCGCGGGCGTTTTTTTACGCGGCCGTTTTTCATAACAGCCGTGTAAAAAAAAACTGCCTGTCGGAACAGAACGCCGTTTTTGCCATTGAAATCAATGGGCAGATGTTTGGAGGTGTTGTGCTTCCGATTTATAGGGCGTTTACGGGCCGAAAAACGTCCAAAAATAGGCCGTGTGAACATACCCTCGTTGTCACATTGCCTCGGATTGGTTAACTTTAAGCCTACACCCCTTTTGAATGATATTATTGAGAAGAGACCTTGAGGGGCGTTCCCTAGTAATACAAAATCAGAGTAGGTAAAAAATTGGTTTGAGACACTTGTCAGATAAAATATATGATATCTGAATATTTCTGTGAGTAGGAGCTGTTACAGGTAATGAGCTCAGAACATGGTACAAATCCTGTTAAAAAGTGTAACACCAAGAGCGAAATAAAATGTACCCAGTAACTACACATATTCTAGGTGCCCTGTCCAGCGTGACAGAGAAGTTTTTCTTATATAAATGTTTTTGTTTGATTTAATTTAACCCCTTCACGCACCCGGACGTGCCATTATGTCCGGGTGCTGGTGGTGATGTTTGGAGCGCGTTGAGCGAGCCCCATATGCTGCAGGTGTCGGCTGTATTTTACAGCGGACACCCGGGACTAACAGCCGGGAGCAGCGATCGCACTGTTCCTGGCTGTTTAACCCCTCAAATGCTGCGGTCAATCACGACCGCAGCATCTGAGGCGTTGAAAAGAGGGACACACTCAGACAGCTCATCGCCTCCTCCCCCGCAGTGAGATCAGGGGGTGACGACAGTTGTTATAGCAGCCCAGAGCTGCCTTCACTCTGCCTCTGTTAAGCCCTGCCACAGCCTGTAAAAATGACAATATACTGCAATACGTTAGTATTGCAGTATATTGTACCGGCAATCTAACGATCGCTGGTTCAAGTGCCCTAGGGAAGCTAATAAAGTGTGTAAAACAAAAAGTGAAAACGTTTTTAGTAGTAAAAATTAAATAAAAAAAATTAAATATAAAAAAACCCTTTTCCCATTTTCCCCCTAAATTAATGTAAAAAAAAAAAAAAAAAAAAAAGAACAAACTTGGTAACGCTGCGTCCATAAAAGTCTGAGCTATTACAATATAGCGTTAACGCGCACGGTGAACGCCGTAAAAATAAAAAAAATGTAAAACCGCCAAAATCGCTGCTCAACCTACAACTTTTTGATCACTTTTTATTACTTTTTTTTTGAGAGCTATGTACCAAAAAATGGTACCGGAAAAAACTACAGCTCGTCCCGCAAAAAATAAGCCCTCTCACCGCTCAATAGGTGAAAAAATAAAAACGTTATGGCTTTCAGAATGTGGCGACTCAAAACATTTTTTTTTTAACAAAAAGTTTATCAATAGAAGTCGTAAAATATAAAAAAAACACAAATTTGGTATCATCGGAATCGTATTGAGCCTCAGAATAAAGACAAGTTGTAGTTTTTACTGCACAGTGAAAGCCGTAAAAACGAAACCCCCCAAAAAAGTTTTTCCCAACTTCAGCCCGCAAAGAATGTTTTTTCAGTTTCCCAGTATATTATGTGGAAGTATGAATGGTAGCAAAAGAAACTACAATTCCTCCCGCAAAACATAACCCTCACACCACTCTATTGGCGGAAAAACAAAAAAAGTTATGGCTCTTGGAATGCGGGGAGTGAAAAACGAAAATTAAAAAATGGCTTTGTCCAGAAGGGGTAGAGTGCCTGACATGGTTATTGTATGTACTTATAATAATTTTTATATTATGTAGATGTCATCACCAGATGAGAATTTATTTTAACAATTGATCAAGGTTGGGTCCCCAGCAAGTGGCAATAAACATGAACTAAAAGACTTTAACACGTAGAACTACGTCATTGAGATGCGGCAGGCACAGCCTGAGCCAATACAACGTGCTTGTCATGAACTGACGGCAGCGTGACAATTTTAAGCAGCCGTGCAGACTAGCAACTTGCCCGAGGAAGAGGACAGATGAGCAGTAAAACTCCACTAAACGGCCTACGTGGGATCTCACCCCAGGCTCACAGTATGAGGTGCTGTGTACACCGTGGTGACGTATACTAACAAGAGACAGTGACTGACAGATGAGAAGGACCAAACCAAGTCCTGCTGACATCAGCAATCGTCAAAAAGTAAAGTAAAGGCCAAAGACCTGAGTGAACCGTCAGCAGCATCCAAGTGTTTCACAGTGGAAGATAAGCGACCAGGAGGTGGGTAATAATAAATCCCCCACTGGACACAACCGTAGAGTCTGACTCCATAATTGTGTGGGTTACCCTAAGGGTGACAGTCAGTGAAGAGCAGAAGACAATGATAATGTACAGGACTTGTCAATGAACTGATGGGACCCAAACCTGAGGGGTGATCGCATGAGATTGGTGATTTTATTAGTTGTCTGAAGTTTATAATTATGTGTGTAAATATGCCATGGTACTGCAAATTACAATCTGAGGTGTTTTATGTGGAGTTATGAGGCGAAGGTCACTGGTTCTGGTCACTCATATGTAAGGCCCCATGCACACGACAGCAAAAAACCTCCGTTTTTGCAGACCGCAATTGCGGTCCGCAAAAACGGAGCCATTCACTTTCATTGAACACTGACACCTTTCCGTAGCACTACGGAAGGGTGTCAGTGCTGTGGAAATGTTCCGGGAATTATGGAACATGTCCGTTCTTTCGCATTTTGCGGGCCGTGCTCCCATACTTTGTATGGGAGCACGACCCGAAAATGCGGCTGTCAGTCAGCGGCCGGCCGTGCCCGCAATCGCGGGCCGTGATTGCGGGCACGGTCGTGTGCATGGGGCCTAAGAAGTACAAGGCAGCAATATGTTACCTGGGTGTTTAACCCCTTCCCTCTTTAGCCACTTTTGACCTTCCTGACCGAGCCTCATTTTTCAAATCTGACATGTGTCACTTTATGTGGTAATAACTCTGGAATGCTTTCACCTATCCAAGCGATTCGGAGATTGTTTTCTCGTGACACATTGGACTTTAAGTTACTGGCAAAATTTGCTCGATATGTTCAGTATTTAATTCTGAAAAACACCAAAATTTAGCGAAAAATTGCAAAAATTAGCATTTTTCTCAATTTAAATGTATCTGCTTGTAAGACAGGCAGTTATACCACACAAAATTGTTGCTAATTAACATCCCCCATATGTCTACTTTAGATTGGCATCGTTTTTTGAACATCCTTTTATTTTTCTATGACGTTACAAGGCTTAGAACTTTAGCAGCAATTTCTCACATTTTCAAGAAAATTTCAAAAGGCCATTTTTACAGGGGCCAGTTCAGTTGTGAAGTGGCTGAGGGCCTTATATATTAGAAACCCACAAAAAGTCACCCCATTTTAAAAACTTCACCCCTCAAAGTATTCAAAACAGCATTTAGAAAATGTCTTAACCCTTTACACATGTCACAGGAATTAAAGCAAAGTAGAGGTGAAATTTACAAATTTCATATTTTTTTGCAGAAATAAATTTTTTGTATAATTTTTTTTATAACACAGAAGGTTTTACCAGAGAAATGCAACTCAATATTTGTTGCCCAGTTTCTGCAGTTTTAGGAAATATCCCACATGTGGCCGTAGCGTGCTACTGGACTGAAGCACCGGCCTCAGAAGCAAAGGAACACCTAGTGGATTTTGGGGCCTTATTTTTGTTAGAATAAATTTTAGGCACCAGGTCAGGTTTGAAGGGCTCTTGCGGTGCCAAAACAGTCAAAATCCCCCAAAAGTGACCCCATCTGGGAAACTACACACCTCAAGGAAATTATCTAGGGGTACAGTGAGCATTTTTACCGCACAGGTTTTTTACCGAAATTATTGGAAGTAGGCCGTGAAAATTAAAATCAACATTTCTTCAAAGAAAATGTAGGTTTAGCGATTTTTTTTCTCATTTCCACAAGGACTAAAGGAGAAAAAGCACCGTAAAATTTGTAAAGCAATTTCTCCCGAGTAAAACAATACCCCACATGTGGTAATAAACAGTTGTTTGGAGACACGGCAGGGCTGAGAAGGGAAAGAGCGCTATTTGGCTTTTGGAGCTCAAGTTTAGCAGGAATGGTTCGCGGAGGCCATGTCACATTTACAAAGCCCCTGAGGGGACAAAACAGTGGAAACCCCCCACAAGTGACCCCATTTTGGAAACTACACCCATTGAGGAAATTATCTAGGGGTATAGTGAGCGTTTTGACGCAACAGGTTTTTTGCATAAATTATTGGAAATAGGCCCTGAAAATAAAAATCAACATTTTTTCAAAGAAAATGTAGGTTTAGCTTATTTTTACTCATTTCCACAAGGACTGAAGGAGAAAAAGCACCACAAAATTTGTAAAGCAATTTCTCCCGAGTAAAACAATGCCCCACATGTGGTAATAAACGGCTGTTTGGAGACACGGCTTGGCTTAGAAGGGAAAGAGCGCTATTTGGCTTTTGGAGATCACATTGAGCAGGAATGGTTTGCGGCGGCCATGTCACATTTGCAAAGCCCCTGAGGGGAAAAAACAATGAAAACGCCCAAAAAGTGACACCATTTAGGAAACTACACCTCTTGAGGAATTCATCTAGGGGCGTAGTGAGCATTTTGACCCCACAGATGTTTCATAGAATTTATTAGAATTGGGCAGTGAAAATAAAAACAATCCTTTTTCTTCAATAAGACGTAGCTTTAGCGCAAATTTTTTCATTTTCGCAACAAATAAAGGAAAAAAAAGAACCCAACATTTGTAAAGCAATTTCTACCGAGTACGGCAATACCCCATATGTGGTCATAAACTGCTGTTTGGGCACACGGCAGGGCTCAGAAGGGAAGGACCGCCATTTGGAGTGCAGATGTTGCTGGATTGGTTTCTGGGCGCCTGTGGGCCCAAAACAGTGGAAACCCCCCAGAAGTGACCCAATTTTGGAAACTACACCCCTCAATGCATTTACCTAGGGGTGTAGTGAGCATGTTAACCCTGCAGGTGTTTTGTAGAAATTAGTGTGAACTCAATGTTGCAGAGTGAAAATGGGATTTTTTCCACAGATATGTGGACAATATGTGGTGCCCGGCTTGTGCCACCATAACAAGACAGCTCTCTAATTATTATGCTGGGTTTCCTGGTTTTAGAAACACCCTACATGTGGCCCTAATCTCTTGCCTGGACAGTCGACCAGGCTCAGGAGTGAAAGCGTACCATGTAAAATTGAGGCCTAATTTGGCGATTTACAAAGTATTGGTTCACAACTGCAGAGGCTCAGATGTGAAATAATAAAAATAAACCCCTGGGAAGTGACCCCATTATGGAAACTGCACCCCTCAAGGCATTTATTAAGGGGTGTAGTGAGCATTTTCACCCCACAGGTCTTTTCCATAAATGAATGCGCTGTGGATGGTGCAGATTAAAAATTTATATTTTTCCCTAGATATGCCATTCAGTGGAAAAAATGTCGTGCCCAGCTTATGCCACTAGAGACACACACCCCAAAAATTGCTAAAAGGGTTCTCCCGGGTATGACGGTGCCATATATGTGGAAGGAAACTGCTGTTTGGGCACGCTGTAGGGTTCAGATGGGAGGAAATGCCATTTGGCTTTTGGAGCGTGGATTTTGCTTGGTAGTAGTTTTGTTTGGAGTCTTACTGGTGTTTCCGTTTATAATGTAGGGCATATGTAAGCCGGGCGGAGTATATAAGGGGCATAGTCAGGTGGTATAATAAGGTAAAAAAAAACAATAAAATAATCCATAGATGTGTGTTACGCTGTGAAGCAATCCTTTCTGCACAGGCCGTTGTCGCACTGATATATGGCGTCCTTTATTATCCCCCTTTTGATCCACACTCTGCGCCTTTGTAGTTTGGGGAATTTTGCTAGGAAGTGTTGTCCTGGTATAATACGGGCACCGTCGCTTCCAGCGGATATGTTTGGGCCCTCCCTTTCCTGGTTCCCTAATTTTAGGTCCTTGATAAATCGCCTCTTCAAACAGAAGAAATGTTCCCCTCGGGCACAACTGTATATTTTTTTATTTCCTGACTTATTGGAGCCATAACTAATTTTATTTTACATAGACGTAGCGGTATGAGGGCTGGTCTGTTGCGGGACGAGCTGTAGTTATTATTGGTACCATTTTGGGGTACATGCAACTTTTTGATCACCTTTTATCCTATTTTTTGGGATGCCAGGTAAACAAAAAAACGCAATTCTGGCACAGCTTTTTTCGTGTTTTTTTTATACAGCGTTTCTCCACGCATTATAAACTACATGTTAACTTTATTCTGCGGGTCAGTACGATTCCGGCGATACCCAATTTATAGCACTTTTTTATGTTTTACAACTTTTTGCACAATAAAATTACTTTTGTAAAAAGAATGTATTTTTTCTGTCGCCAAGTTGTGAGAACCATAACTTTTTAATTTTTTTGTCGACGGAGGTGTATGAGGGCTTGTTTTTTGCGGGACGAGCTATAGTTTTTATAGGTACCATTTTTGGATACGTGCAACTTTTTAATCACTTTTTATTCTAACATTTGTAGGGCAAAGTGACTAAAAAACAAACTCTGGTAACGTTTTTTTTACGCTGTTCACCGCGTGCAATAAATATCATATTTTGATACGTCAGGTCGTTACGGTCGCGGCGATACCAAATACATATGGTTTATTATTATTTTTCAATAATAAAGGACTTGATAAGAGTAAAAGGGGGATTGTGTTTTATTTGATTACTTGAAACTTTTATTGTTTTCAAACTTTTATTATTTGCACTTTTTTTACACTTTTTCTAAAGTCCCACTAGGGGACTTGAAGGTCCAACGGTCAGATTTTTTTTTTTCTAATACATTGCACTACCTATGTAGTGCAATGTATTAGATCTGTCAGTCATTCACTGACAGCAAGCCGATTAGGCTTCGCCTCCCGGCGGGGCCTAAATCGGCTTCCGTAATGGCAGAGCAGGAGACCATTGTGTCTCCTGTTGCCATAACAGCAGTCGCCAGTCCTGATTGCCTGTCAGGGCTGGCGATCTGCTAGTAACCGCAACGATGCAGCAATCGCTTTCGATTGCTGCATCGAAGGGGTTAATGGCAGGGATCTGAGCTAGCTCCGGTTAATGCCGTTACAGGTGGATGTCAGCTGTACAGTACAGCTGACTTCCACCGCTGATGACGCCGGATCAGCTCCTGACCCGGCGCCATCTTGCCGGCAGCTACGGAAGCCGATCAGGCTCCGCCGCCGAGCGGATCTTGACCGGCTTCGGTGCTAGGCAAACCGGGAGGCCAGTATTAGGCCTCCGGTTGCCATTGCAGCCACCGGAACCCCGGCAATTTCATTACTGGGGTTCCGATGAGCTGCAAACACCTTAAGTGCAGCGATCGCGTTTGAGCGCTGCACTTAAGGGGTTAATGGCGGGGATCGAAGCTAATTTCGGTCCCCGCCGTTACAGCCGGATGTCAGCTGTAAGATACAGCTGAGATCCGGTGATGATGGCACCGGCTCAGCTTCTGAGCCGGTCCCAAACATTCGGCGTACATATGGCAAGATGCGGGAAGTCAATGCTTTCCATGACGTACATGTACGGCAAATGTCGGGAAGGGGTTAACAGTAAAGGAAGCATATAATAGAGAAATTTGCGGAAATATTTGTCAATGTTACAGATTATGAGTTTGATGTTTTGAATGTAACTTTTGTTAGATATTTCATACACAATAGTGTGAGATGTTTTGAATGCTGCCCAAGGTGGCATGTGCCAAGTAGTTGGCCCAGCATGTTGCCATTACATAGACCTTTTTGGCATTATGCATGTCAAGTATGACAACGCAAAAGTGGCCAGATTTTTGTCATGCCTAGACCCCTCTAACTGGTTTGAGGGTATTGGGGGATGGATAATGGGTTGCTCCAGAGTATCCTGCAGGTTGTTTTATTCCACAAGGGGATAAGCCCTCCTTTAAGTACCAGGCTTGGATACAAAATGTCCTCAAATAAACAACAGCTAAGAAATGTGAAAGTGTTTAAAATATGTTTAAATTAATCCATTTTGTGCAGCAGCCATGTACTGAATAAAAGACATCTGTTGCTTTAAAATAATTTATATGGACAAATGTGTGTTTGGCCTTAGGGGAGTTGCAATTGTATGAACAGACTATTCATAACGAAGAAAGGGGGTGCGATAAGAATAAAATAAATACTGATGTGGTCTCATGGGAAAGAATATCCTTGCCAAGAAAAATTTACCAGGTGTTACCTGATGTCAGCATTTTAACGAAGAATTATAATAATGCATTTGAAATGTATCGTATGTCTGTAATTGGCTGAATTTGAATTATTGTCACTTTGCCTCCGATTGGTTAACTTCAAGCCTACACCCCCCTTTGAATGATATAATTGTAATTGAGTTTGGCAATAAACCTCAGTATTTTGAGCATACCAGCAGCATCTGTGTGTCATTCCTCTCCGATATAGCGATAAAACATGATTTGGACCTGGATAAAATCACTGGAGGGCGGGTATCGGTTGACACACCCACTTCAAATTTCAGTCTAATATTTCGGCTCAGTTGTTGCATGAACAGATACCATCGGAACCCATTATACGCCAATGGTGTGTGTGGGGGGGGGGGGGGGGGTGTCTGTCATTGACGGGAAAAATAGCACTGCATGCAGCCCAAATCTGACGGCATCTGTGTCGCAGATTTAAACACTCCTTTTTATACTTTAACGTTTTTTTTTTCATGGTTAGAATTATGTAACATGTTGCAATATAAAGATTTTATTTTTTTGTTTTTTAATTTAATGCTCTAAATGACATAAGCCTATTAGTCAGATCTCTTATGCACCTGTAAAGAAGCTATATTAACGCACAAGAATCACTTGTATGCATTCACTAGAATAGCAAAAAGCTTTTCATTCTTGGAATATGCATTTCTTGGCTGACATTAAAGTCCAAAACGAAGAGTCTCTGAAATTGCAGTATCATTCCTTAGACCTGCACCAAGCATTAAATATTGCTTTATGCAGTGGTCAGAATTACCTGCATTTCTGCAGTGATTACTAATAAAATGTGGTTTGATTGTTTTCTAAGTCACAATTATAGACAAACAATTTAACAAAACTAATAGCACGCAAACAGTTGTACTGTTCATGTATTTTATTGAGCACAGTGTAAACAGTGTCCAGGGAGAAAAAGTAAGTGAACCTTGTGTGTGAATGACTTCTCCAAGAGCGAATTGGCAAAAAATGTTTTCATTAAAAAAAGAGGATTGTAACTGTGGGTTTCACAGGCGCTTTATCCATTAAATAAAGGCACACAAAGCCTGGTTACTTACAAATCTATTCTCAAGAAATATTGGTTTCAAGGCAAAAACTTTCAGAAGATGTGTTCTAGAGAAGCATCAAGCTGGAAAAGGCTACAAAAGCATTGCTAAATTGTCTACAAATAGGGAAAATTCAGAACAGATTATACACTCCCGCTAGAAGTGGGCATCCTGTTAACAAAAATCCAGGAGCACAAAGGGCAATCCTGAAAGAGGTGCGAAAGAACTCAAGGATAACCGCAAACCACCTACTGAATACTCTATAAACTGCAAAAACCTGCTTATGCGTCCACATTTAGAAAAACACTGAACAAGAATGGGGTCCATACAAGGATGCCGTTGCTGTCTGAAGAAACACATTGATGTCTGAAGAAACAAATTGCGGCCTGTCTCATGTTCTATGCACAGATGAGACAAAAGTGGAACTTTTAAATGCACAACACTATGCTAGGAGGAAAGAGAACACGGCACATCAAACCCTCATCCCTACTGTAAGGTATACTGGAGGGAACATCATGGTTTGAGGCAGTTTTTCTGCCTTAGGGCCTGGACATCTTGCAATTGTGTAGGGAACAATGAATTCAAATGTGTATCAAAACATTTTACAGCATTAAGGCAAGCAGTTTATGACCTCAAGCTGTAGAGAAATTATTTGACGCAGCAAGACAATGACCCAAAGCACACAAGTAAATAAACTAAAAAATGGTTAAAAAGATTTGTGTTTTGGAATGGTCCTACCCTTAAAAGGGGTTTTCCACTACCAGACAACTGAACCTATCCACCGGATAGGACATTAGTATATTGGTGCATGTGAGACAGCCAGACCTCGCACCGACCAGCTGCCTACAGGAACCGGATGTCTATGTACACTATGCAGTGTACAGAACCGGAAGCTGTTCGCTCTGTACATTGTGTAGCGGCCGTGCTGCAGCTCTGCTCCTATTCACTTGAATAGGAGCAGAGCAGCAGTAATGCAGCTCGGCCGCTATTCCATGACCGGAGCCAACTGCTTCCAGCATGGACGTCCGGAGACAGCTGATGGGTGCAGGTGTCTGCCCCCAACCGAACATATACCGATGACCGATCAGTTGTCCAGTAGTGGAAAACACCTTTAACCTTATCAAGATTCTGTGTCATAACCTGAAGTGGGGTGTGTATGTAAGACATCCCAGAAATATCGATGAACTGAAACATTTGCAGGGAGGGATGGTCCAAAATGCCTCAGTGTTGTCTAAATCTTATTTATAGCTACAGGCAAGGTTTGATGGAGGCGATTGCTTCTAAAGGAGTATTGACTTTTTATTAGTAATCAATGCAGAAATCCAGATAATTCCAAAGGGTTCACTTTTTCTTGCAACTGTAAATAGCTCCTTAGTTTTAAGACCCTGCAAAAATGCACCCCAGGAGCTTCGCTATTCAGGCCCATGTATGCATAATTTAGAGTGGGAGAATGTTTAACTCCAATCAAACCTGGTCTTGCCTGGTGGTACTCTGAGGCTGCCCATACACAATATGGCCAAAAATTTGTGGACCCCCCTTATTGAGGTCAGGTGTTTCAGCCATACCCATTGCAAACCGGTACATAAAATCAAGATCACAGCTATGCAATCTCCATAGCAAAACATTGCTATTAGTATGGGTCATATCGAAAAGCGCAGTGACTTTAAACATGTCACTATAGGATGTCACCTTCATCACAAGTCAGTTTGTGGCATTTCTGATCTGCTAGATCTTCTCAGGGCAACTGCGTCATATTGAACGTGAAAAATCTAGAAATCGATAATAAAAATCACCCATCCTCTAATTGCATCATTAACTAGAGTTCAAAACCACGTCTGGAAGTTACATTAGCGCAAGAAAAAAAACTGTGCATCGGGAGCTTTATGAAATGTGTTTTCATGGTCAAGCAGCAGCACACAAGCATAAGATCACCATGCGAATGCATCAGCTGTAATGGCGTTCTCTGAAGTGATGAATCACGTTTCACTACCTGGTAGTCTTAGACAAATCTGGTTTTGGCAGTTGCCAGTTGAACGCTACCTACCAGAATGCATAGTGCCTACTATCAAATACACTAAAAGCGGGATAATGGTCTGGTGCTGTTTGTTCTTGTTTGGATTAGGCCCCTTATTTTCTGTTAATGCACAAAGAAAGGTCCATAAAAATACATGGTTTGATAACTTTGTTTTGGAGGAACTTCAGTGGCCTAGACCGAGACCTCATCTAAACCACAATGAACAACTTTGGGATGAATTGAAACGCCCATTGCAAACCAGACTCTCTAATCCTGCCTGACCTTACAAACTCACTTTTGGCTGAATGGGCACAAATCACACAGACACTTCAAAAACTTAAGGAAAGCCTTCCCAGAATAGTAGAGGCAGATATAGACTTAAGAGGGTCGAACTCCTTTTTAACGCTCACAGATTTGGAATGGGATTATCAAAAAGCTCATATAGGTGTGTTAGTCAAGCATCCACATACTGTTGGCCATATAGTGTATCTGTCAGCTGAACGCTTGTTTGATTACAGAGGTCTCCTGGCGCTCCATAATATGGTCAAGCATGCATGTTCATTTCTAACAGCTTTTGTAGCATTGTCTCCCAGGGAGAACAAAGAACTGGACATAATGCAATCCATAATGTTCGATCCTTCTTTCCGCCATCTGCCGTTGGGCGAGTCAAGCTGCCACCATATACATTAAACTGTGTGTGGCAAAATGTGTATGGCAGGTATAAACTTTGAAGGTATTTTTAGATATTGTATTTGCTGTGGAACACGCCACAGCAAATCCGACCAGAGACACCACAAAGAATTCCGTCCGAAAGTCCGCACCAAATCATGTTTAATTTTGTATGGACTGTGTGCCAAAATTGCTGTTGCTGAAATGGGAAGAAAAAAATAAAATAAAAATGTAAACGCTTTCCCCAGGCCTGGTGTCAGTGCAACGGGACTCCTGGGAAGACGTTTTCTCCACGTGTAACAGTTGCAACCTGTGATCTGCTGATGCGGTCACATGGGATGAAATATTGTCCCAAGAGGCTGGCTGCACGGAGACCAGATGGGAGAAGAGTGAGGCGTTGTTATGGAGACGCCAGAAGCAGAGTGAGTATGTTATTTTTTTTTTTTATTTTTTTTTAAAGTGGAGCGTCTTACTTGCATTTTTTTTTGCAGCAAAAATCGCAAGACTTGCTATTTGTTGTGGAATTACACTTTCCCATTAATCTCAATGGGGAAAGTCCACAACATATACAGTTAGGTCCAGAATTATTTGGACAGTGACACAAGTTTTGGAATTTTATCTGTTTACCAAAACATATATTGATTATGTAACTGTATATTCAATAAGTGTAAAGTGCAGACTCTCAGCTTTAATTTGAGGGTATTCACATCCTAATTTGAGGAAGGGTTTAGGAATTACAGCTCTTTAATATGTAGATGCCCCTTTTTCAAGGGACCAAAAAGGTAATTGGACAATCATCTCAAAAGCTATTTAATGGGCTGCATGGGCTATTCCCTCGTTAATCCATCAATTAAGCAGGTAAAAGTTCTGGAGTGGATTCCAGGTGTGGCATTTGCATTTGGAGCGGTTGCTGTGAACCCACAACACTAGGTCAAAGGAGCTCCCAATACAAGTGAAACAGACCATCGTTCGGCTGAAAAAAAATTAAGTAATCCATCAGAGATAGTACAAAAGTAAGGAGTGGCCAAATCAACAGTTTGGTGCATTCTTGGGAGAAAAACAAAAAAAAACAAAACAAAAAAAACAAAACACACTGGTGAACTCCGAAAGGCCTGGACGTCCACAGAAGACAAACAGTGGTGAATAATCGCAGAATCCTTTCCATTGTGAAGAAAAAACCCTTCACAACATCTACCCAAGTGAAGAACACTCTTCTGGAAGTAGGTGTATCAGTATCTAAGTCTACCATATAGAGAAGACTTCATGAGAACAAATACAGAGGGTTCACCACAAGGTGCAAACCATTAATCAGCCTCAAAAATAGAAAAGGACAGATTAGACTTTGCCAAACAACATCTAAAGAAGCCAGCCCAGTTCTGGAACAGCATTCTTTCGACAGATGAAACGAAGATCAACCTGTAAAAGAATGATCTGGGAGGAAGAAAGTATGGAGAAGGCTCGGAATGGCTCATGATCCAAAGCACACCACATCCTCTGTGAAACATGGTAGAGGCAGTGTGATGGCATGGGCATGCATGGCAGCCAAAGGCACTGGGTCACTAGTGTTTAATGATGATGTGACCGAAGACAGAATCCGCCGGATTAATTCTGAAGTGTTCAGGGATATACTTTCTATTCAGATTCAACCAAATGCAGCAAGGATAATTGGACGTCGCCTCACAATACAGATGGACAATGACCCAAAACATACTGCGAAAGCAACCCAGGAGCTTTTTTTAAAGCAAAGATGTGGAATATTCTGCAATGGCCAAATCAATCACCAGATCGCAACCCGATCGAGCATGCATTTCACTTCCTTAAGACAAAACTTAAGGCAGAAAGACCCACAAACAAGCAACAACTAAAGACAGCTACAGTAAAGGCCGGGCAAAGCATCACAAAGGAGGAAACCCAGAGTTTGGTGATGTCCATGGGTTCCAGACGTCAGGCAGTCGTTGCCTGCAAAGGATTCTCTACAAAACTATTAAGAAATTTTACACAAAAAAACTCCTTTTGCAAATAGCGGTGAGGGGTTAGATGCTATTAATGTAAAGCATACTACCAAACTAGTATTTAAGGCACTCCTAGATAAGCATTTCATACATAGAGGAGAGGAGCATGGAAGCCATATAGTAAAAAACTGAAAAAGCTTTATTACACATAGTTATATACACAGAACAAAGTATTTAAAAAGGTACAATTGGATAGAGAGACTCTATAAAATTCCAATACAGAAAGGCAGACTCGATAAATTGCGTATAGAGGTACAATAGATCGTTATGGGGAGTGGATAAGCGGCAATATGAAAAAAAAAGTACTAGAAGACGTATCCTGGCATAAGTATGCAAAGATAAGGGCATAGACACAGTATAATGCTGGTACAGGTCTAAAAAGTACAGTTATGCAAACAACAATCAGTCACAGACTGATACTTCCATACATTCCCCAAGTACTAAAAAATCTTACCCATAGCAGAGTGTACACAGGAGCCTGACAGACGTGTGGAAAACCCCAACGCGCGTTTCGCGGTATGCTTCCTCAAGGGGTAGTCTTTGAGATTTAGGGAGAAGAGTGTTTCTACCATCTTCGGGTTAAGGACAGAAAGACTTCCCTGTTTAGGGACCATTCTCCAGGGTCTACTCTTTCCCGACTCAGGAAATCTGCTGAGCCTTTTAGGTTGACTGCAGAGACATTTTCTTCTGCCCAACTGAAAAATTTGTGTAGAGAGGGCCTGAAGAAGAGTGTGTCTTGTTCCCCCTTGATGGCGAAGAAAGGACACCGCTGTTGTGTTGTCTGATAAAACCCTTACATGCGTCCCTTTTATGATGGGTGAAGCTCTTATAAGTGTCTCCCATACGGCTTTTAGTTCCCTGAAGTTTGAGATCATCTTCATGTGAACAGGCCATGTGCCTTGAAAGTGCTTGTCTTGGATTACCGACCCCCAGCCGTGATTGCGGACATCTGTGGTAATTACCACATAGGGAGAAGTTCTCCAGGGGACCTGCTTGCTTATGTTTGTGCAGAGCCACCAATGGAGAGATAATTTCACAGTTTCGGAAATCTGAATTCTTGAATTCAAGGAGTCCTGTTTTCGATCCCACTGGGATAGGATCAGATTATGTAAGGGTCTGGAGTGAAATTAACTCTATGGAATAGATTGGATGCAAGACGTCATCATTCCCAACATCCGCATTCCTTCCCTTATAAAACAGGAGCTTTTCCTCCAAATTGTCCTCACTTCTGTCAGTGGTAGTAGTGGTTTCTCTTTTGGGAGGAAGGAATGTTGAAGTGGGGAGTCTAGTAGCACTCCTAAGAAGACCTTCTGTTTGTGGGGAGGAAGACTTGACTTCTGGAAGTTGATTATCCATCCCAATTCCTGTAGTAGGGAAAGAACCTGTGACCGATGACTGTTTAAGAGTAACTGCAGACAACCGGAAATAGTCTAAATATGGGATAATTACTATGCCCTGACTTCTTAAGAATGGCATCTCTGCCATAATTTTTGTAAAAATTCTGGGGGTGGAGGAAATGCCGAATGGGAGGCAGACAAACTGGAAGTGGAGAATGGAAAAACCGTTCTGAAATCGCGAATCTGAGGAATCTCTGGTAAGCGGGGTGGATAGGGACGCGATAGTACGCATCCTTTAAAATCGTTTGTACACATGGATGCCCCTTCCCTTATTAGAGGAATAGTCGATCTGATAGACTCCATCTTGAATTTGCGATATTTTATCCATTTGTTCAGTAACTTCAGGTTGATTATTGTCCTGTAAGTACAGTATTGTTTCTGGACTAGGAAGATCTTTGAATAGTGGCCCTTGAATTTTTCGTTGTGGGGAACTGGAGTAATTGCTCTAAATTTGAGCAGTTTCTGGACGTCCAGGATAAGGATCTGATGAAGGTTTTTGCTTGGTACTTGATTAGAATTTTTCTCCATTCCTCCAGAGAAATTTCTAATTTGTACCCTTCTTTTATAATCTTTAGAACCCAAGGGTTCTGGGTTATTCCGGTCCATTTGCAATAAAAATGTAGGAGTCTTCCCCCCACACACTTGGCGCCATTGCTTTGAGGGCTGAAATGAGTTATTGGGGTTAAGGAGATATCCTCGACCCCTTCCTCCCTTGGGGTAACTCCAGCGACCGGTCTTTCCTTTCCCGCTGTAGTTTTGTAAGGTTGGCCCCCTCTGTTGGCGAAACCTCTGAAACTGAGGGGGTTTTTTGAGTTTCTCTTCTGGAAACCCCTTTTTCCTATCTGCTGCATTCTCCAGCATGTTATCCAGGAGGACCGAACATTAGAGAACCTGTAAATGGGATAGAACATAACTTGTTCTTGGACGTATCGCCTGACCACATTTTGTGCCAGAATGCTCTTCTAGCAGCATTTGAGAGAACTCCATTCCTCGCAGCAAATCTAATGGATTCTGCTGAAGAGTCTACCAAGAATCCGGTTGCCATCTTTAGTAAGGGTAGAGATTCTAATAGATCCTGACGTGATGTCTTCATCATCAAATGGGTCTCCAGCTGGTTTAACCATATAAACATTGCTCTTGCTACAGATGTGGCCACTATATTCGTAGAGATCAAAGCGGATGAAGATTCCCAAGTTTTCAGCAGCCCATCTGCCTTCCGGTCCATGGGGTCCTTCAACTGAGAGGAATCTTCAAATGGGATTGCGGGTTTTTTTTTTTTAGCAACCTTGGCTACTAGGACATCTACTTTTGGGATCTCATCCCAAGATTTAGTGTCTTCTGGATCAAAGAGAAGTCTGTTTTAAATTATCTTGAAATGAAGAGTCTTTTTTCCGAATCCTCCCATTCAGCCGTTACCATTCTCTTGAGATTTTCGTTTATTGGAAAAATCTTTGGGGGCTTATCGAAGAAAACAAACATCTCATCCTGGATGGTATGAGGTTGGTCTTCTTCGGGAATATCCATGGTCTCCCATATTGCCTGGATTAAGGTATCGGACATCTCAGAAGAGAAGACATTTTTTTTCTCTTGGGTAGATGAAGTTGAAGGCAAGCGTTCCTCTCCTCCTTCTAACTCACCCTCCGATAAGTAATAATACTCCTGCTCCGAGTCAGACCCCTGAAATGGAGGGCAATATTTTTGTTCCACTTCAGTACGTTGCCTTTTTGCCCGGGAGTGTGTGGAAGTTCCTTGAGGAGGGGCGAGGGAGGCTACTGACTGACTCACTTCTTCGCGAATCATAGCCCTAAGTTCAGACATAAATGTCGGTTGTTCCTCCTTTTGTAATTTTGCAATACAATCTTGACACAATTGTTTCCTATGTGACTGGCAATTTTTTTCGCACAAATTGCACATTTTTTAACCTTTTTATCAGTTTCTGAGGGGAATCTTTATCCTAAAGAAAACAGAAGGCAGGTAAAGTATGGTGTACTTACATACGGAGTCATAACCCTTACCCCAAGGGTGAGACTCACGTGACCCTGGGACATATCTGGAATTCCACCATAACGAGGAAGTTCCATTCCGCAACAAGTAATATACAACGCAATATCCACAAGATATAAATCCAAGTTAGAGGTATCAGCTCTAACTACATACCTGTGCGTGTCCCTTTAAATGCGGGCGTTTTGAGTTTCCCGCCTTCCAAGATGGCCGCGGACCGGAAGTAGCCCGACGTCATTTCCGGTTGCGGCTATTCGGTTGAGGTGCGGCCGCGTCTTAGATTTCCGGCTATGCTGCGCTGCGAGGATGTTTTGCCGGCGCTTCCAACCATATGGAGCAGCCGGTCCCCGCATGGTCACGCAGCCAGGCCGAAGCCTGCTTGGGAATCCCGAACCCCACACACTACCAGAATCCTGCCTAGGATTCCTAAAGGTAGGTGTTTCAGGTTGGGAGCTAAGGGACCTTTCGTTAGAGGGGTATTAGCCTAGGCTTTAGGAGGAAGAGAAGGGGGAGTGCACAGACTTCCCGATCTTGCCCCCTGCTCGAGTTTTCTCCTGACAGCACTACAGTAGCAACATGTCTCTGCTCCTGACCTGTAGGGACAGAAAGAACACTGGCAAGTGGGTGGTGGGATGGGCCTTTTAACCTCTTTCTTCCTGTCCCTATAGAGGTCAATAGGGCAACCTCCTGTGGTGCGGTCATGACATTTTATTTATGGTAATGTTAATTTGTCCAATTACTTTTGAGCCCCTGAAATGAGGAGGCTGTGTAGAAAAATGGTTGCAATTCCTAAACGTTTCACAGGAAATTTTTGTTCAACCCCTTGAATTAAACCTGAAAGTCTCCACTTCAATTGCATCTCAGTTGTTTAATTTCAAATCCAATGTGGGGGCATGCAGAGCCCAAACCATGAAGATTGTGTCACTGTCTAAATAATTCTGGACCTAACTGTATGACATGCTGCGGTTTAAAAAATCCGTACTGCAGGTCAATTTCTATGGAAATTTTGAGCAGCGTGTGGATTCGATTTTTAAAAACCCATCCAATTTGCTGCTACTTTAATTCGCCAATTCGAACGTAAAATCCACAGCAATTACGCTACGTATGCAGGGGCCTCAAGGTTCATGAATGACAAAAACTTTACAAAAATGTCCACATTTACGGGCCAAAACAACTGTAAAAAAACGTAAGAAAAACACTCTTCAAAAAGATTTATTTTGTAGCACTTTAATACAGAAACTTAATATATACAAATATACACTAGGTCAGCTGCTGGTCAATAATAGAGCATCTCTCAAAACAACAAATGTTGCGAATCTACATGTCCTAGGAGCTAATGTTGTAAATTTGGCATCTTGGGACATAATATCCAATAGTTGGCGGAGCATAATGGGAAATGTAATTCAGCAGCAAGTGACTGGAAAAAAAAGTCAATAAAAAAATTGACCATTTTTAAATTTGATTTCACATAGAAATCATGTGGAAAAACAGCATAAAAAATGAAAACAGATCATCTCAGATCTCCATCTGTGATGTGAGGTCTTCTTTCTTTAAAATTGGCCGTATCAGGATGCACCAGTGCGCATGTTTTTAGATGCTGCCAGCATTGCTCTTACTTTAACCATGAGGTCCTGGAATAAAACAAAACATAATGAATATTAATTATTACTTGAAATGCATCACTGGAAGGGTGTTTCGGTACAGAAGGACACAGTGCATGACATGAAACAATCACATTCCGAATAAATCCCCATGTAGCAATTGACAAACAAGGTTTTACACTTCTACTTAAACTGCTAATATAATTTAACAGCATATTCAGTGTCAAATGACCCAGGTAGCTACTTTACATTGTGTTCTATTTTGGGTTATTGCATTGGTTATATTGTGTTAGCCAGCTTGTTCTTTATGTTTCTGGATGAATGCCAAGAAAAATCAGAACAGAGGATGCTTATGGAATATATGAATAGAAACCGGTTACAGGAATATCTGACATGAGCACATAATGAAAAGAGTATTAGACATGAATGACGACAACTCATGTAGAAGAGATTTAGCCTTTGAAACTTAAAACCTCAAACTAGAGTCGGAATACATTCATCCAATAGATCTGAATCATTCACTAATCAAATGCACATAAAATAGAATAAATTCATGGTACATAATGCGTCTGTTAGATAAATATCTGTATCTGTGGACTTACTACCCCAAATCCCAATATGGGTGTTTGACTATCTACATAGATGTGGTCTCTGACAGTACTCCATTTGTTTCTGCTTCCTACACAGCAACTATTCTGTTTCTAAGACCCTTCCATGTAAAAATTTCACCTGCAGCAGCCACCAAGTATCAAATACATTTTTAGCTGAAATAACGAGTCATCAGTGATCAGGAGTCTAAGGGTATATTCAAGGGAGCGGTTTTGTCACGGATTTTGTAGCAATTTTCAGAATAGCAGTAAAACTGGGCCAATTTTAAATGAACGCATTTGCGAACATAGATAAAAAAAAAAATTGACGCAAAAAGGCTAATTTAAATACACCCTTAGGTGCACGAGTAATTTGAAAAGGAGTTGGTCTGCCTTGGCATGGTGTTTAGCTAATGGTAATGGGAGCAGTCAAGAATCAGGACAGCCGCAGACAGTTAAAAGCATGCTTTGACCGCTTAAAACCAAACCATTTTTGGCCTTAAGGATATATGTTTTTTTGACTGACCGGCTTGCACCGGTAAAGCATGGTTTTAATGTGCTTCACCTTTACAAGCTATGCGGCTGAAAACCACATCAGAAAATGGAGGTCAAACCGGACACTCATCCTCCGTCTGACAATGGAGCCTTATTCACACGTTAACGTGTGCATCGGGAGCTTTCATGATGTACACGCAGGGCAAAAACGTGATGTGAACAGGGCCTTAGAGAAACATAAGAGGTTGTTCTATAGTAAGCTATTGGACAGCAAGGGGCCTGTATATGGTCTGTGTTTGCATCTGGGAAAGAGGTCTCCGTACCCCATGGGTATCAACAATGTTGTGCACAAGTATGATTGTAACTTCAAATGGTTTATGACAGTTATGGAGCCAAATAGTGCTACAGACCAATCCAGCTGACGTTGCTGCTCAGCCAAAACACTAATATATTGGTGAATTACAAAGCTATTCTATAGTGGACTACAGTTCTCATGCAGAATGGAAATTGCAGCCAGTATGCAATATAACATCCAGTCTTAAAATCTGGTGACAGAGCCTCTTTAAGTGGCCTATCTTGTACATAATGTGATCGGCGCTGTAATGTAGATTAAAGCAGTTTTTTTTATTTAGAAAAACAATCATTTTTGACAGAGTTATGACCTATTTTAGCTTTATGCTAATGACTTTCTTAATGGACAACTGGGCGTGTTTTACTTTTTGACCAAGTGGGCGTCTGTGTGATATTTACAGCAAGGCAAGCATAATCTCGTTTTAAATGACAGGTTACATCGTAATCTCGCGAGATTACGCTAGCCTTGCTGTAAAAATCACACAGACGCTACAGAAGTGTCAGAATTGTGAATAGACATCACTTCCTGGCTGGTAGTGATGTCTATTCACTGTCATGACACATGAGTAGCATTACTGTGTGTTTATGTGGCTGCACAGTGATGTAATAAGATCACTATGTATTGTGTAAATGAATGGAGAGAAGTGTATGACGCTGATTGGTCAGCGTCATACACTTCTCTCCACAACGCCCACTTGGTCAAAAAGTAAAACACGCCCAGTTGTCCGTTAAGAAACTCATTAGCATAAAGCTAAAATTATAATGTGGTGACAGAGCCTCTTCAATGCAGTGTCCGAAAGCTCCATAAAAATGTGAGAAAATCCAAAACTGCACTTGTAATTCACTTGAAATCATGTTTACTGGGGCGAAATGACATCCAGGAATCTCTGAACTACCTGCCGGAAATGTCTAGAAATCCAGGGATTTGCTGGATGGACCAGGACACAGTTCTTAGACGAAAATATAGATATGGACGGGGAAAGACGACCAGCAACAACAGTAGGTTTAGGAAAGTCACCCAACCAACCAGATTGTTCTCCTACATGCCCTGTTCTTCGATGTGCTGCATATTTCTGCACGGCTTGCTGGTATTTAATTACTTCTTTCATTTAACCTTTGACCTTGCTGACAGTACCAATTAGGGTCTGATTTGTTCTAGTGAACTCGACAATGGAAAGGCAGCTTAGTAGATTTAGATAATTAAAGATATTGTGCACAGCAATTACCACTCATTACAAACAAGTGAAATGTGAACATGGGAGATTAACCCTTACTTTGCTGATGTTCTGCTGTGACATGCAGGGATGAGTCAAGACTTAACGTTTTCTACGAAGCTTACTGTACCCTTTCTAAAGTGCATATTATCCTTGCCAATAATTCTATCGGTAAAGCTCCAATATCTAGATTTCTTAGTTTACATTTTTCTTAACCTGAGAAGGACTTGAGTTACGATAAAATATTGGATCTTAGAGTTAATTTACCATATCAGAATTGGAAGCTTGTGACTTAATGAACAGCAGGATAAATTACCTGAGTTATTTTGGTCTGTACAGAAGAGACAATTTCTGACGTAATGCGGCCATCTTTGTCCTGGGACCTTTCCCTGCAAGCACACAGATATGATCACATCACATCATTACACCTCAGCTATTCAGATCAATAGTGCAACCAATATGGAGGGAACATTTTGGGTTCCCCAAAAAATAAAAAATTGTGTGTTTATATACAGAATATATGTTTTTTTTAATTAAATATTTTGCCCTTCAGGAGCCCAAAAGGGCTGTAATAGCGATACTGGTATTTACACAGACTAAAAGAAAAGGAAATGGGGCAGTGCATGAGTTAACACCCAATCGAAAGTTTAGTTTTGCTCAGATACAACAAAACAATTAAGTTTTTTTTTTTTCTACTTTCCACTCTTAGTAAAATTTTATATTCCTTACAAAGGAATATAAGCACAGGCTAAAAAAAGGTCAACAGAAGGTTGGAATTACAGGCTTTGAAATGGAGCATGCCGCACTACAGAGTCAATGAGCAAGAAAACAAATGTATGACCTGAATTACCTGTGGTAACGTTCTTGACTAGATCCCCTGCTCTCCACGGGAGAGATACTTGTTGAGTGTACTGCGCTCTGTGCCCCTTGTCTGCTGGGTGAGCGGGAACGAGATCTTGGTTTGGACTTCGATTCTGATTTGGAGTGTCTTTTCTTCCCATTTCCATGTGGGCTCCTGCAAGAAAAAACAATGTAGACTATAAACATATATGTAACATGTAAAAAAAAACAAAAAAATGGTGCACACCTTAATACCAAATGGAAGGGTTCACTAGATAAAATGTGTGGAAGAGGAACACTTACAGGTCTGTGGCCTTGGTTTTTCTTTTCCCTTTTATCAGCTTTAAGGGTCCCTGACACAGTACTCCTAGAATCAGCTACCGGTTATTGGGTGAAAACCGAACTATAATTCAAGTCAATCCCATCTTCAGTGCCAAGTCGCAAGCTCTCTACCCATAACCTAATTGTTCTCATTTGACCGGAGTATAACTCGCAGCATCAACATACATTCTGGTCCATAAATCTCTAGTTGCATCTACAGAAGTATAGACAACCAAAGACGTTGGAAGACCGGCTCATCACGGAGAATGTGTTTCAGACTGAAGAAAAGCAAATCTAGGGGTTACTTTAGCCAGCGGTGGACAGACTACTGTAAACTCTAGCCAGCCAATATGAATGTCTAGAGAGATCGAGGGAAAAAAGAAATCCCAAAAATTTGTGCACAGGAATCAAATATCTAGGTGCATTGGCTACCTGGCTCCTAGTATTTGTTCAGTCTTGACCATCATAATCTTTACCTTTTAAACATGTGGATCATCAAAATCTGATTTCTAAACTGCTGCCTAAAACTTTTTTGTGTCCAACATAAATGATCCAGATATTATGAAGTAGGACTTTTTTATGGCGTGGGCAGGAAGCACATCCCGCACATGCCATAAACGTACGGCACAGGAGCGATCAAGCAGCTGGCATCCCGCTGCGACACTTCGGATAGGAGGAGTTAAGACCTATCCTATTTAACACTTTAGATGCCGCTTTCAAAAGCAGATGCCTCATCTTAGTGGTTAGACGGGGAGGGAAGGTTCCTCTGTCACCCCATTGGCACAATCAAGTGGTGCCAATAGTATGGAATAGTAAAAAAAAAACAAAAAAACTATTACTAATGTATGTATGTATGTATGTATGTATGTATCATAAGCAAAGAAATTGATAAAAAGGAGTCACAGCGCCACAAATATGAATAAATACAAAACTTTATTTATAATAGAACATACAATATTACATAACACAGATAAAAAGGTGATATAAGGATCTTAAAATACCAAGTGTGGGTAATTAAGAAAAATGATATTGCCACGAGTATCTTATGGTAAAAAATATACAATAGAACATATATGCCCTAGGCAATGAAAAAAAGCCAGTATCGATGATTCATCGTTATAGCGTCTTATATATGGTATAGAGTAGTATACATATGGCAAGGTAATTCGGACACAAGACAACAGAAGGGTCCTAATGCCAAAAATGTCTACTGGTGAAAGAGACACTATAAAGAAGCATAATCCGAAAAAGAGGGGCTCTTATCTTTACAATAAGTGCAAAAGGGAGAAATATCCCGGCATATGTTATGGTGTTCCGTCAAACAAAAATCTGCCTTGAATGGCAGACATCAACACAAGCTTACCCATGGAGATGGAGATAGTCAAGACAACCCACACAATGAAGCCTGATGTAGTGGCGCCCCATGTATGTATGTATGTATGTATGTATGTATGTATGTATGTATGTATGTATGTATGTATGTAACGACGCAAAGAAAAAAAGCGAGTATCTTGTTATTTATTCCACATGGTGAACGACTTAAAAAATAAATCTAAAAATACAATGGAGGAATTGCTCTGTGTGTATCTATGCTTCCGGACAGTATGCATTACGCAGGATTTTAAGCTTGGTCTACCTGGGGCGGACTGTATCTTCCACATTTTGCATTACAGACCATATTAAAAAAAATAATTGTGGTTTATAATTGATTACTAAAGTTATGATTTATTGGCTAAATATATTCAGGTTTCTCCATATGTTTAAAGGTATATTAAGAGTAAGAGTCATGTAAATGCACCCTTAAACGGGTCTTTATATAATTTTCTTGTCTTAGTTTGTATACTACACAATTTCGGGTACTGGAGCACTGCTGATCCTTGGAACAAAGCTGCTAACCCACTTGGAGAAGCAGTTCACACTGAGCTTAATAGTGTACTGGGGGACGGTCTAGTCAGTAGATGTTTAACACATGAAGATGTGGCTCACAAGGGAGATTTTATTTATCCTGTTTTCAAGAAAAATGAATTAAGTCATTTTACATTCAGGGCTTTATGCAGTGCATGTAAGAAATAATTTATTGAAGGTTTTATATCCCAAAAACAAACAACCTCATGTTTGTTGGATCATATTAACGGCAGATTACACACTGTAAAGAGGACGAAATGGAGCGTCTTAAGGCACATCTGCCCATCAATAATTAAATGTAAACATTCAGGCTGTGCCTAGAAGGGATCATTAAAAGGAGGCCAGCTGTATCTAGATGGCAGAGGAGAATACAATTCTCTCTCTGCTTAGGTTGAGGAGGGTATTTGTTTCAGATAGGCTGAAGAATGAGGGGAAGACTTCGAGGTTTTCAGGATTTTTTTTACCTATAGTTTGATTGTATTTTATCATACAATCAATAAACTATAGGTTAAGAAAAAAAACTTTACGCAACTTTTTAATAAACTTTGGATTTCGATCCATCAGCATTTTCAAGATCCTCGCTTGCGGTCAGTGAATGGAAACTTAATTGATTACTAATAGAGGCTTAAAACAGGTTCGAAGAGACACTTTTTTGCTAAAGAGCTTTATAACAGTACTAGAACAATTGTTACGACTTAATGCTGTATGGAGATATAATAAGAAAACCTTGCTGATAAGTTCTTATGGACTATAAAAGAAGCTGTAAAGGAAAGCATATATTCACACTTTACCTCTGGGAGATTTAGATCTACATAGAAAAAAACATCTACATCTATCACCACAGAAGCATGGCAGTGATTGACAGCCGGCCTCCTACTGTAATGGCCAGAGAAACCCATAGCAAGCGCAGCATCTAAGGTGTTTAATAGAGTAATGGCCTAATAGGTTCCTGTCCGTGTAATACTGCCACACAATAATGCCGTGAAATAATATGTATTCCAAAAGCATTATAGAAGCTAGCACTTCTTAAAGTTCCTTAGACAGACAAAAAAATAAAATAAAATACAAAGTAACATTTATTAGGTACAGCCATATACGTACCGACCAATAGAATGTTAATTTGATATTTTGCTGCACGGTTAACAGGGGGAGGGAAAAAAAAAAATGCAAAAAACAATGGTGTAACTGCTGCTTTTATTGTGCCCGCAAATGGTGCCATTGAAAAATACCACTCAGCCCGCAAAAAAAAGCCCTGATGCAGATACATCAATGGAAAAGTGTTATGGATGTTGGGAGTGCAACGAAAACCCAAAAAAAAAAAAAGCTTGTTCTTTAACCCCTTCCCCCTGCTTGCATTCTGGGCCCTAATGACCAAGCCATTTTTTACATTTTTCCATTGTCACATTCGAAGAGCTATAACTTTTTTATTTTTGCGTCGGCATAGCTGTATAAGGTCTTGTTTTTTGCGGGACGACTTGCAGTTTTTATTGGTACCATTTGAGAGTAGATGCGACTTTTTGATCACTTTATCAAATTTTTTTTAAGTCAGGATTAACAGAAAACAATTTTTCCATTGTTTTTTATGGCGTTCACAGTGCGGGTTAAATAATGTAACAGCTTTATAGTCGGGGTCGTTACGGACGCGGCTATACCAAATATGTGTAACTTTTTTGCTTTATTGTAGTTTTTTTTAATAGTAAAGCATTTTGTAAGGGGAAAAAGTGGGTTTTTCATTTTTTTTTTTTATTAACTTTATTAAAATTTTTACTTTTATACTAGTCCCACTAGGGGACTTCACTATCCTCCGATCGCTATTATAATACACTGCAATACTTTTGTATTGCAGTGTATTACTGCCTGTCCTGCGGCATGATCTAGCAGGCATTCGCTCCAGGCAGATCTGGGGGCCTTTATTAGACCCCCGGCTGCCATAGAAGACACAGACACTCGGCGATTTTATCGCCGGGTGTCAGTGGGATGAGAGGGAGCTCCCTCCCTCTCTCCAAAACCACTCAGATGCGGTGCACGCTATTGTGCACCGCATCTGAAGGGTTAAACGGGTGAGATCGATACTAATATCGATCTCACCCGGCAGAGCAGGGACGCCCCCAGCCCTCAGCTGCCTCTGGCAGCGGAGAGCAGGGAGATTTGACGGCTCCCTGCTCTGTTTACTTTATTCTACAGCAGCGCCGTGGAATAGCGGCGCTGTAGAATAAAGCCCATTAATGGCGGTCATTAAGGGGTTAAGGCCCAAAATATGGCGGTACTTGAACCTCATGAGAGGTAATGAATTAAGAGGACTTCTATGATGTGAAGCACATAATGCTTATATCACTATCCTATAGTCGTGTAGCTTACAAAGTTCAATGGTCTAACATTCAGAAGTCCAACACTACTGTACATCCACCATACAAAACCGTAAAAATGGGAATCCGGAGAGAACGGACTATCACGTGCCAGAAAGCAGTACCCTGGATTTTATTTTACCAGTATCTTCTAGACAATTGGTAGTCATGTACGGGAGCTCATCATCCAATTGTAGAATTTATGAATTTTTAGCAAGAATTTCCCACCACAACCTGAATATTACTTTTACCGAGACAATTTTCTTATAGCTGCAGTCGGCACAGTGCCAAACCAATATATGCCTACCATCCGGACAGACATTGAAAAGCCTATCACGCCTAGCAGCCAGTCAACTCCGCAGGAGGCAGGATTGTCACATAACCGAGAATAATCTTTTACTGCCTATAAAGGAAAGTTTATAAACATTTATAGTAAAAAGGAAAGTGGAGGCATTGCCCGCAGTCCGGTTACTACTCTCATTTTTCAACCTGTCCCACTAAAATGACAGCTGTAATCTGTGTCAATGACCGGGTTTCCCTCTGGAGGTCTTCTATATAAAACTGTACTGCAGCATTACTTTAACAAGTCAGTTTAATGGGAGCATGGCTAAACATTGTGATTATTGTTTTCCATGTGCAATGACAAATATTCTTCATTTAATACTAGAATTGCCAAGCTAAATTAAATTAGAGTAGTAGATAGCGCAGCCACTGCAAACTATGAATAACAGTTTCAGCTCAGCGCTACATATTATACATAGGATAAGTGGATTGCGCAGGCAAATAACATTTGGCACCTAATGAAGGAAGTCCGTTATGTCTCTCTAACATACTGTATGGCTTCCATTAGACATTGCTTTATATACTAGACACATAATGGTATACGCTAGAGACCAGTTGCATTGTTTTACTGATCTACCACGAATACGACTTACATTGCTACATGGTTTCCGGTCAAAAAAAGAGCAAAAGTTCGATCCTGCCAAGGCCTCGTTCACATTGAGTTAGGTATTTCTGTTGATCTCCTCATAGGAGCAGAGAAAACACTGGAAACACCGGATCTGTTGCACGACAGACACGATCAGCGCCCAACAGATCCCATTGACTTTAATGGGTTCCATCAGGTTTCCGCCGTGGTGTCCGTTTTACCAGACAAAAAATTGCACACCATGCTGCACTATTTTGTCCGGCATTTTCACAATTGGATGTGTGAAGGTAATTGCTAACGGAGCCTTCAATGCAGATGTAAACAAAGCCTAAAACTGCCGCATTCTAAAATTACGGTCCTTGATTATAACATATCTCAAACAGAAAAATGTACAATGACAAAGACGACAAATACGATTTATCTAGGGAACCATATTCTTAGTGGAATAACAGTCTGATACGCCGCCTCCTCATTCACCATCAAGTCTTATCCAGAGACTTCAAAAAATAAATGATCCCCATTTGATTTGTATGTACAGGACGGGACAGGTTTAATCCCAACTCCTTGGCTAAAATCTTAATGTACTGACACTCACATTTTGGGGACTGGACAAGTCATATCATGAAATCATTGTTTTCTCTAGTCATATATAAATAGATTTAATACATTGGAATCCACTCTCGGTTCACAAGTGACAGCGAATATCAAACCGGTTTCTTTTACATCAGATTCTTCACTACAGTCTGAAGGAACAGTAAAATGAGCAAGTCTAACGCAAGATTTAGGCTATGTTCACACAGAGTATTTTGCAGGAGGAATATCTGCCTCAAAATTCCGTTTGGAAGTTTGAGGCAGATTTTCCTCTCCTTGAAAGCCGATTTTCGCAGAGTTTTTCGCCCGCGGCCATTGAGCGCCGCGGGCATAAAACACCGTGAAATACGCTTTCTCTGCCTCCCATTGAAGTCAATGGGAGGTCAGAGGCGGAAACGCCCGAAGATAGGGCATGTCGCTTCTTTTTCCCGCGAGGCAGTTTTACCGCTCGCGGGAAAAAGACGCCGACGCCTCCCATTGAAATCAATGGGAGGCATTTTCGGGCCGTTTTTGCGATGCGGTTTCCGCGTCAAAAAACTCGGCAAAATACTCCGTGTGAACATAGCCTTAGAGGCAACCGGAGCTCTGATACAGGAGAAACAATGCAAGAAAAAAAAATAAAAAGATTCTGGTAATCAGGTAGTCAAAACAAAGCATGGCCACTGCACAGCTATCTCCCTCATCTATATCTCATACCTCCCAACTTTCAAGTATCGCAAAGAGGGACAGTGGCGCGGCACATTTATTTTCCTACTAAACCACGCTCCTAATCCCGCCCAATCCCTGCCCATACACACCCAGTTAAGCCCACAGTATCATGCTCCCATAGCACCTCCCGCACAGTAGAATACCCCATAGCGCCTCCCGCACAGTAGAATACCCCATAGCGCCTCCCGCACAGTAGAATACCCCATAGCGCCTCCCGCACAGTAGAATACCCCATAGCGCCTCCCGCACAGTAGAATACCCCATAGCGCCTCCCGCACAGTAGAATACCCCATAGCGCCTCCCGCACAGTAGAATACCCCATAGCGCCTCCCGCACAGTAGAATACCCCATAGCGCCTCCCGCACAGTAGAATACCCCATAGCGCCTCCCGCACAGTAGAATACCCCATAGCGCCTCCCGCACAGTGTAATACCCCACAGCGCCTCCCGCACAATAGAATACCCCACAGCGCCTCCCGCACAGTAGAATACCCCATAGCGCCTCCCGCACAGTAGAATACCCCACAGCGCCTCCCGCACAGTAGAATACCCCACAGCGCCTCCCGCACAGTAGAATACCCCATAGCGCCTCCCGCACAGTAGAATACCCCATAGCGCCTCCCGCACAGTAGAACACCCCATAACGCCTTCCGCACAGTATAATACCCCATGACGCCTCCCGCACAGTGTAATACCCCATGGCGCCTCCCGCACAGTGTAATACCCCATGGCGCCTCCCGCACAGTGTAATACCCCATGGCGCCTCCCGCACAGTGTAATACCCCAAAGTGCCTCCCGCACAGTGTAATACCCCAAAGCGCCTCCAGCAGTGTAATACCCCAAAGCGCCTCCCGCACAGTGTAATACCCCAAAGCGCCTCCTGCACAGTGTAATACCCCCAAAGCGCCTCCTGCAGTGTAATACCCCAAAGCGCCTCCCGCACAGTGTAATACCCCATAGCGCTTCCCGCACAGTAGAATACCCCATAGCGCCTCCCGCACAGTAGAATACCCCATAGCGCCTCCCGCACAGTAGAATACCCCATAGCGCCTCCCACACAGTATAATGCCCCATAGCGCCTCCCACACAGTGTAATACTCCATAGCGCCTCCCGCACAGTAGAATACCCAATAACGCCTCCCACACAGTAGAACACCCCATAGCGCCTCCCACACAGTAGAACGCCCCATAGCGCCTCCCACAGTATAATGCCTCATAGCGCCTCCCACACAGGATAATACCACATAGTGCCTCCCACACAGTATAATGCCTCATAGCGCCTCCCACACAGTATAATGCCTCATAGCGCCTCCCACACAGGATAATACCACATAGTGCCCCCCACACCGTATAATGCCCACAGATGCCCCTGCAGATAGTGTCACAGTACCCCCAGTGAAAGATCAGACACCTTGAAACAGGCGCTACTAACTTAGCCTGCACAAATGGGCTCCTTGATCCCTTGCCACTGCAAATTTATTTAAAGAGACAGCTCAAATCATTTTCTTTCAACACCCTAAGGAGTTAGCTGATTTTGGCCTGTCTCCCTGCAGAATCGTTTGGCCGTGAGAAAACATGTCGGGAGAATTTTTAAACTATCCGAGGAGAGGTTCCCTGATCCCCCTGTATTGATGAAAAGCTAATGATATCTGACACCAGATGGGTAGGAGGGCAATGACACCTTAGCAGTTTACATCTTATGGCTTACACAAGGAGTAACACAAAATGGGAGATTTATGGAGCTCTCTTATGTGTTTAAATATATAATCGAATTATCTATTTGGAATCTTTCGCTGTCTGATAATGCCATGTGACTTGCTGAAATAAACAAAATATCGCTTGAACACATTCCGATCCTGTATGATGCAAGAAGCAATCAGATTACAATTGGCTGTATTTTTCTATATGAAAATGTAAGTTATATTTTATATATAAAATCTCCAGATCTAGCCTTTTTTTTCTTATTAGCTAATATATTACAGAGGAGTGCCAGAATTTCAGTCTAGGTGGTGGACTGTAAGGGTATGTGCACACACACTAATTACGTCCGTAATTGACGGACGTATTTCGGCCGCAAGTACCGGACCGAACACAGTGCAGGGAGCCGGGCTCCTAGCATCATACTTATGTACGATGCTAGGAGTCCCTGCCTCTCCGTGGAACTACTGTCCCGTACTGTAATCATTTTTTCAGTACGGGACAGTTGTCCTGCAGCGAGGCAGGGACTCCTAGCGTCGTACATAAGTATGATGCTAGGAGCCCGGCTCCCTGCACTGTGTTCGGTCCGGTACTTGCGGCCGAAATACGTCCGTATATTACGGACGTAATTAGTGTGTGTGCACATACCCTAAAACTACACCATGCCCACAGAGAGCCACAGTGCCCACATATAAAAGTGCCACAGTGCCTATTAGTGTGTCACAATACCAGAATTTGGACTTCGATACCGATACTTTCTGTAGAATTGCGATTCTCGATAGTAAAACGTTACTTTGCAAAAAATAAAAAAAATAAGTTCTTCCATTTTCTAATGTGAGGCACGTGGTGTGATGAATTTTGAACCTCCATGATCCTCACATTAATAGTAATTAACTCCATCATGTTCTCAAATCATAATGGACAACATTGGGTTAATATGTGAGGTACATGATGGGGTTAATTACTATTAATGTGAGGCACATGGAGGTGTTAATTAATATGAATTCTTATGAATTTAAGTGAACGAAAGCAGTATTTATTTTGTTACAGCGTACACATCATAAATGACGCTATAAATTTGTTGTGCAGGTTATTACGGTAGCAACGATACTGAATGTGTATATTCTATGTATTGAGACTTATTTTAATGCATATTGTAAAAAACTACGTTCATGTGTTACAATACTGAGCTGCGCACAGCTTTGTATCGACATACGTGAATTAACGGTATTGAACAGTTTGAGGGTGCACGCTATCGAAATAGTATCGATATTTTGATGCATTGTGCAACCCTAGTGCCTATGTAGATGGCGCCCATATAGTGCCATCCTGCCTCTAGCTAGCCCTAAACCACCCTGTAGATCGCTCCAGTGGGGCTCCCTCTAGGAGCGGAAACCCAAGCCAGAGCATCGACAATGCTCTGGCCGGGGATTCCACTCCAGGAGGAGCCCCTGACGTCACTGTCCATATATGGATAGTGACGCCAGGGCCTTCTCCATGAGCAGAATTCCCGGCAACGCTCTAGCCAGGGATTCCGCTCCTGGAGGATCCATTGAAGTCACTATCCATATATGGACAGTGACGTCAAGGGCTTATCCAAAACAGGAGCCCCCGGCCTGGGAGCTTGTGCTGCTCTGGCCAGGGACTCCATAGTTGAAAGCTAAAGCAGGGAGTTGACTGTTTACTTTATGGTAAGAAGTAATCACTAGATGCATGCATGGGTTAAATGCAAATTTCTTTACGGTTGCTGTACATGTCTAGCCACTATTGGAGATAGACATTTAATGTTGTTAACACCATGGAGCGGGCAATAACGGTTAACTACTTTTTGGAGTTTGTGCTACTGTGTTCAGTGGCTTGTAACAGACAGAGGATGAAATGCTGCAATAAATAGAAAAGGCAGAAAACAATAATGGGGTCCATATTATGGGGGATTTAGACTATCCTGATGTTTATTGCAACATGCTTGTCCTGCTAAAAGCTGTATGTTTTTATACACAATTCAAGAACATTATTTCTCTCAGTTGGTCGATAAACCAACCAGAGGGGATCATGTGCTGGATCTGGTCTTATCGAATAGATAAGACAAAATATCAGATGTGGAGGTCCGGGAGCTTGGGCAACACGGAGCACAATATGGTAATTTTTAATATAATATTCAATAAAACCGTACAAGGGTAGCTACAAAAACCTGGAATTTTAGGAAAGCAGAATTCAATCAACTGAGGGAAACACTTAGGGCTCATTCAGACGAGCGTACAACTCGTCCGTGTGCTGTGCGTGAAAATCACGCACAGCACACTGACCTATTGATTTCAAAGGGGCCATTCACACATGTAGAAGTTTTCACAGAGCGTGTGTCCATTGCGTAAAACTCACTGCATGTCCTATATTGGTGCGATTTTCACGCACCTATCGCCCATTGAAGTCAATGGGTGCGTGAAAATCACGCACAGCACACGGCTGCAAATCCATGTGCTGTGCGTGATTTACGCATCAATTTAATTGAAAATAAAAAAAAAAACGCTTTGCAAGTGCGTGAATAACGCATGCCCCTCCCAAAGCACACTGATGCATAACGGACCAGATTCACGCGCGTTTTTCATGTGTGTGAATCTGATCCGCTCGTGTGAATGTAGCCTTAGTCTTGTTGACTGGGACCATGTAATGGTTAATAGAGTTACTGAAGCTAAATGGGGATATTCCTAAAAAATATATTACATGAATCGTGTAGTAAGTTTATACCCAGTGGTAACAAAACGTCTAGGAATAAACAGAGACCAATATGGATGAATAGGGAATTACTGAATATAGCAAGACAAAAAATAAAATGTAAAACATGGAAGACTTAGCCTGGAATGCTCTTTCTGAACCAAAGATCTCAATAGGAAATGTAAAAAAATGAAATCAGGTTAGTCACAGAAAAACATATCATTAGAAATTGAATATGAAACACCAAAAATTGCATAAATGCCATAAATAAAAAAATCGGATACTATTGGCCCTCTTAAAGATGAGCATGGAAATATAATTGGAAAGGACAAAGAAGGCTGAGATATTAAACACATTTACTGAGGCGCTGCTAGCGGCAGATATTCAGGGGGACAGTAATAAAAAGGTACCTACGAAACAGAGGAGGAAGTACAGAAATTCGCAAATTAAATATTGATAAAGCCCCTGGCCCAGAGGGCATAGATCAACCGTTAATGAAATGGAGACCATCCGATCTCATCTTCTTAGACCATTAGGCCATAAAAATGAAAATTAATTAACGAGAGAGCTCATTGATCGGAGCTAGTTTGCACCTTTCACAAGGAGCAATGCATTAGAACGGGGTTAGGTATGCATTATTATTTTAATTAGGCACTATTGGGGCTGTGTGGGGGCATTATACTGTATGCGGACAGCTATGGGGGCATTCAACTGCATGGGGCAACTGGTGGGCATTATATTGCGTGGGGGAGCTGCGGGGCATAATACTATGTGGCATTATACTGTGTATATACAACAGTATACAGCAGGCTCAGGGGATATTAATTAAATGGCACAGCATGCAAAAAGGGTTGTGGCCAAAATTGTACATTAACCCCTTGAAGTCCAAGCCATTTTAGTTTTTTTCATTTTAGTTTTTCACTTCCCGCCTTCCATGAGCCATAACTTTATTTTTCCATCAATAGAGTGGAGTGAAGGCTTGTTTTTTTTTGCGGTAAGAGTTGTAATTTCTATTGACACCATTTAACCACTACCCACACCAGGACGTAACTGTCCGTCGTTGCGGGTGGTTACCTCCCGCACGAGGACGTATAGTTACTGAGTTTTTCCCAGTGCACACTGTCGCCGACAGCTGACACTCCCCTCTTGCCGGCCAGCAGTCCTTTGCCGCTGATTTCGGCGAATTAACCCCTTAAATTCGGCGATCGAGTGCAATCGTCGAATTTTAGGGGTTTCTAGCATATCGGCAGACCCCCGTCCGAAATCGCGGGGTCTGCCGATAGTTAGTATGGCAAACGGAAGCCAAACAATGGCTTATGGGTCTGCCATGGACGGAAGCCCATCAGGACCAACCTTCGGCTGGTCCTGATAGGCTTCCTGTCAGAGTGACAGAAAGTCACTGTGCCGTTCCCGATGCACACTGTCGGCGACAGTGTGCATCGGGAACTTGGAGATCAGCTGTCCCCGACAGCTGACACTCTCCAGTGTTGCCGATCAGCGGCTCATCGCCGCTGATTTCGGCAATGAACCCGTTACATGCGGGGCTCGACTGCGATCTCCACATGTAGCGGGTTTGTAGCGCATCAGCAGCCCCCATGCAATCGTGGGGGCTTCTGATGCTTGTGATGGCACCCGGGGGCCAGACAACGGCCTCTGCTGATCCTCATAGACCAACTGTCAGAGTGACTGTGACGTCACACTGACAGTTGGAATACATTACACTACCTAGGCAGTGTAATGTATTCTAGCAGCGATCAAAGCTGCAGGTCAAAAATATAAAGTGTAAAAAGTAAAAAAAAGTTAATAAAAATGTTTTATAAAAGTGTAAAAATAAAAGGTTTTGTTTTCCTATAAGTCATTTATTATAGGGAAAAAATGAAAACGTTAAAAAAAAAGTACACATATTTGGTATCGCCGCGTTCGTAACGGCCCAAACTATGAAACTATAATGTTAATTTTTCCGCACGGTGAACGCAGCAAACAAAATAAACGGAAAACTGTCAGCATCGCTATTTTTTGGTCACCACTCCTCCCAAGATATAGAATAAAAAGTGATCAAAAAGTCGCATTTACCCCAAAATGGTTACAATAAAAACTACAACCCGTGTCGCAAAAAACAAGACCTCCCACAGCTTTTTTGACGAAAATATAAAAAAGTTACGGCTCAGAATAGCGTGTCCCAGAAAATAAATTATTTTATAGAAACTTAATTTTATTGTGCAAACGCTGCAAAACGTAAAAAAAACTATACACATATGGTATCGGCGTAATCGTACTGACCCGCAGAATAAATGAAAACATAATTTATTGCGCACGGTGAACGCTGTAATAAATAAAGAATTTAAAAAGCAAAAATTGCTGTTTTTTGGTCACCTTCGCTCTAAAAAAGATCCTGAGGGGCCAAAATGCTCACTATACCCCTAGAAAAATTCCTTGAGGGGTGTAGATTCCAAAATAGGGTGACTTTTGGGGGGTTTCCACTGTTTTGGTCCCTCCGGGGCGTTGCAAACCCGACATGGCACTGAAAACCAATCCAGCAAAATCTGCGCTCCAAAATCCAAAAGGCGCTCCTTCACTCCTGATCCTTGCTGTGTGTCCAAACATCAGTTTAAGACCACATATGGGGTATTGCCGTAATCGGGATAAATTGCTTTACAAATGTTGGGCGGGTTTTTCTCCTTTATTAATTGTAAAAATTAAAAAAATTCTATGTTTCCACAGAAAAATAGGTGATTTTCTACAGACTAATTCCACTAAATTCTGCAAAAAAACTGTGGGGTCAAAATGCTAACTATACACCTAGAAAAATGCCTTGAGGGGTGTAGTTTCCAAAATGGGGTCACTTTTGGGGGGTTTCGACTGTTTAGGTACCACAGGACCTCTTCAAACCTGACATGGTGCCTAAAATATATTCCTAAAAAAAGGAGGCCCCAAAATCCTCTAGGTGCTCCTTTGCTTCTGCGGCCTGTGTTTCAGTCCATTAGGACACTAGGGCCACATGTAGGATATTTCTAAAATCTGCAGAATCTGGGCAATAAATATTGAGTTGTGTTTCCCTGGTAAAACCTTCTGTGTTACAGATTTTTTTTTATTACAAATGAATTTCGGCAAAAAAAAATGAAATTTGTAAATTTCACCTCTACTTTGCCTTAATTCCTGTGAAACGCCTAAAGGGTTAAAATACTTTCTGAATGTGGTTTTGAATACTTTGAGGGGTGAAGTTTTCAAAATGGGGTGATTTATGGGGACTTTCTAATATAGAAGGCCCTCAAAGCCACTTCAGAACTGAACTGGTCCCTGAAAAAATAGCCTTTTGAAATTTTATTGAAAATATGAGAAATTGCTGCTAAAGTTCTAAGCCTTGTAACGTCCTAGAAAAATAAAAGTATGTGAAAAAAAAAATGATGCAAACATAAAGTAGACATATGGGGGATGTTAACTAGTAACTATTTTGTGTGGTATTACTATCTGTTTTACAAGCAAATACATTGAAATTTAGAAAAATGCTAAGTTTTGCAAATTTTTGCTAAAATTTGACGTTTTTCACAAATAAATATTTAATTTATCGACCAAATTTTTTCACTAACATAAAGTACAATATGTCACGAGAAAACAATCTCAGAATCACTTGGATAGGTAAAAGCGTTCGAGTTATTACCACATAAAGTGACACGTCAGATTTGAAAAAATCATCTGTGTCCACAAGGCCAAAACAGGCAGGGTCCTAAAGGGGTTAAAGTACCATATAATGTATGTGGAGTGGAATTGTAAAAAATTGCAATTCCTCCATTTTCTTTTGGGTTTCGTTTTTACGTCTTTCACCATGCGGTAAAAACAACAAATTTACGTTATTCTGCTGGTCAACAGGATTATGGCAATACTACATTTCTAGAGAGTTTTTTTTTTTAAATGTTTTGCTTTTTTCATAAAGGAAAAACAATTTGTTAAAAAAAAATGGTGTTGCCAAATTCTGAAAGCCATAACTTATTTTTGCGTCAAATTGAGCGGTATGATGGCTTATTTATTGCGGCACGAGCTGTGGTTTTTCTCGGTAACATTTTTTGGTACATACAACTTTTTTAAATCACGTAAAAAAAATTTAGAGCTAAGTTAGCCAAAATACAGCGATTCTGGTTTTTTTGTTAGTGCGTTCACTGTGCGAGTTAAATAATGCTATATTGTAATAGTTCAGACTTTAGCAGACACAGCGATACCAAATTTTGTTTATTTCTTACATTAGTTCAGAGAAAAAAAAATAAAAAATGGGAAAAAGGTTTCTGTTTTTTCTTTTAACTTTTCATTAATCCCTCTAGGGGAATTGAACCAGTGTTCGTTAGATCGCCAGTTCAATACACTGCAATAATGATGTATTGCAGTGTATAGTCATTTTTACAGGGTTCTGTTAAGCCCTGGCAGAGGAAGGGTTTAGCAGAGAACAAGCAGACCTGGGGGACTTCATTAGGCCGCCGGGCTGCCATGACAACCATCGGCACCCCACGATCGCCTCGAACAGCTTAAACGGCCAGGAACAGCGCGATCGTATAATACACAGTGGACTCCTGCAGCGTATGGAGTGGGCTCAGCACGTGACCCCGCTCAATACTTCTCCCCCTGCATCATGACGTACCGGCATGTCATTTTGCGTCAAGGGGTTAATCGTAATCTAGGTTACATGTTCAATTAATTTTGACTTCGGTTATAATCGCCCAGCCCTATCCTGAACCACCATGCTCTGTATATCTATGAGGTGGTAAGTGCAAACCTGAATGTTGGTCATGCGACTGTTGTGATATATCTAGATTTTGCAAAAGCATTTGATACTGCACCACAAAGCAGCCTTGTACTTAACCCCTTTAGGCATTACTACGTACATGTACGTGATAAGCGTTTAAGAGAATTAGGAGGCGCACTCATGGGCTGAGCTCGCTCCATACTCAGCGGGTGTCAGCCAACAGCAGAGCCCTCACCGCAATGGGCAGAATCTAAGATCACTTTCATTCCCCCCATTTAAACCCTTAAATGCCGCGGTCAATCCGACCACAGCATCCAAGGTGTGAGAGAGGGGGGCGCACTGCTCTGACAACCCATTGGCCCCCTGCGATCGTATCGCGGGGTGCCTATTGTTGTCATGGCAGCCTGGGTCCCTAATATCAGTATAACGTGTACATCATTTAAGCGATCCAATGGTCGCTGGTTCATGTCCCCTTGGGGAACTAGTACATTTTTTAAAAAAAGTTTGTTTTAATAATTTTTTTTTAATTAAAAACTTAACTGGTATTGCCGCATCCGTAAGAGTCAGAACTATTACACTAACATTTTTTTAACCCACGCAGTTAACACTAGAATTACAGTTTTTTGGTCATCTTAGCGCCCCACAAAAATGGAATAAAAATTTATCAAAAAGCCACATGTAGCCAAAAATGGTACCAATAAAAAGCTACAGCTCACCCCGCAAATAAACCTTTACATCGCTCAAATAGATGGGAAAAAAAAAAGTTAGGCCTCTCAGAATGTGGCGACACAAAACAAATTTCGTTTAACAAATTGTTTTTTTCTTTGTAAAAGTGGTAAATCAAAAAAATATATAATTTTGGTATCATCATAATCTTAACACGTAGAAGTGGTCATATCGTTTTTACCACAAGAACACCATAAAAATAAAACCCAAAAACCAACGTCGGAATTGATTTTTTTTGGCCAATTCATGCAAAGATTTTTTTTTTCAGGTTTCCCAGTACATTATATGGTACATTAAATGGTGGCATGAAAAACTACAACTTGTCCCGCAAAAAACAAGCCCTCATACGGCTCGTTGATGGAAATATTGAAGAATCAAAAAAATTGGCCCGGTCATTAAGGGGTTAAAGGCTTTGAACGGATTATTTTTTTTTCATTTGCTTCTTTAATACAAAAATGAGGCAGCTTTCTAAATATATTTTTTAACGAAGACTACCATTTTGCTGCTGTAGTCTCTGTGTAACGCCTGTAGACCGATGGTCTCCTGCAAAATCCAACTCAAATTCGTAATCACGGGCACAGATGGCCGCGGACAGCCAGACGTATTTATGGGCCCTGCTCCCATTATAAAAGTATAGGACGTCCTATTTTTTCCGGCAAGTTTCAAACCGTAATTACGAGCGATTTTACAGTGTGTGCATAGGGGTAAAGAGATGGTTTCCTACTGCATATTTTCCCTTAAAGGGGTAGCGTGAAAATAGAAAAACATGGCTGCTTTATTCCAGAAAGAGCATTACAGCGTCACACTTGTCAATAGGATTATCAATACCTATAAACTCCAAGCCAGACAGAAAACCTGTTTCAGCAATAACGTCTATACAGATCAACACTGGAAATAGAATACCTATCAAGACATATATACACAAGAAATCTAGAATGTGAATCACCAGTAGTACAAATATAGCACTAGCCAATATATCAAAAAACACCTTTATTAGAATATATAAATAATAACATATATAGACCACACAAAATATAAAAAACAACACATAATAAAAATGTGGTAGTGGTATGAGGGGGTCACAATGCATCACATTACATATACATGTGATAGGGCGGTATAATATATAGACAGACACTGTACAAAAAACACCTCTTAAATGACCATTATATAGATATATAATCACTGAATAAGGAGTATAGGTAGAGGTGATACCACGATCCAGATCCAAAATCATGTCAAATACCAACCCATACTTTGCATGTTTCCCCGACATAAGACAAAACCACAGACCACGACCAAACACCCCGACGCACGTTTCAGCGTCAGTCTGTCTTGATAGGTATTCTATTCCTTGTCAATAAGATTAGTCTGGTATTGCATCAGTGTCCTAATGATGTGAATAGGGTTGAGCTGAAATACCACACAAAGCCTATTGACCAGAATGGTGCAGTTTCTTAACCCGTTAGTGACCGGCCCATCGTGTTTCTACGTCGGTCACTAACGGGCCTTATTCCGATGCCATAGACTTTTTACGTTGCGGCATCGGAATAAGTTTACAGAGCAGGGAGATGTCAAATCTCCCTGCTCTCAGCTGCTAGAGGCAGCTGAGGGCTGGGAGCGTCCCTGCTCTGCCGTGTGAGATCGATATAATTATCGATCTCACACGTTTAACCCCTCAGATGCGGTGCTCAATAGCGAGCACCGCATCTGAGTGGTTTTGGAGAGAGGGAGGGAGCTCCCTCTCTCCTCCACCGACACCCGGCGATACGATCGCCGAGTGTCTGTGTCTCTAATGGCAGCCGGGGGTCTAATAAAGGCCCCCAGGTCTGCCTGGAGTGAATGCCTGCTAGATCATGCCTGAGGCATGACCTAGCAGATGCATGTCCGTGTTAAACGGCCAGGCAGTAATACACTGCAATACAAAAGTATTGCAGTGTATTATAAATGCGATCGCAGAATCGCATATTATAGTCCCCTAGTGGGACTAGTAAAAAAGTGAAAAAAAAGTTTAATAAAGTTCATTAAAAAAAAAAATGTGAAAAAAAATGAAAAACCCAGCTTTTCCCCTTACAAAATGCTTTACTATTAAAAAAACAAAATAAAGTTAAAAAGTTACACATATTTGGTATCGCCGCGTCCGTAACAACCCCGACTATAAATCTATTACATTATTTAACCCGCACGGTGAACGGCGTAAAAAATTTAATAAAAAACGACTGACTTTAAAAAAAATGTGATAAAAAGTGATCAAAAAGTCGCATCTACTCCATAATGGTACCAATAAAAACTGCAAGTCTTCCCGCAAAAAAAAAGCCCTCATACAACCGCATCGGCGAAAAAATAAAAACGTTACGGCTCTTCAAATATGGAGACACAAAAACAAATAATTTTGAAAAAAAAAGCGTTTTTACTGTGTAAAAGTAAAACATACAAAAACTATACAAATTTGGTATCGTTGCAATCGTAACAACCCACTGAATAAAGTTATTGTGTTATTTATATCACACGGTAAACGGCTTAGATTTAGGACGCAAAAAAGAGGGGCGAAATTTCGGATTTTTTTCTATTACCCCCCCAAAAAAAGTTAATAAAAGTTAATCAATAAATAATATGTACCTAAAAATGGTGCTATTAAAAAATACAACTTGTCCCGCAAAAAACAAGACCTTATACAGCTATGTCGACGCAAAAATAAAAACGTTATAGCTCTTGGAATGAGACGATTGAAAAACGTAAAAAATAGCTTGGTCATTAAGGTCCAAAATAGGCTGGTCATTAATGGGTTAAAAAACAAAAAACAAAAACAAACAAACAGGCATGTTTCTCTGATCTCATGCAACCATTTCGAAAGATCATAAAGTAAACAATTTCACCAAAAATGAAGTGAATATAAATACAAATTCTCATTTTTTCCAGAGATTAGCGCTGGCCACTGCCTATGTTTTAACAATTAAAATTTTTTATAAAAAACAAAACCCCTTGTAGGTCTCAGTATGCTACAAAACACCACTTTATATAGTCTTCCAGAATTGCCACTAACACGTTGGTAGTAAAAGGATATCACATATGGGTGTAAAGTATCGAGAAAAGCAGAGGCAGAGCACAAAATTACCTTCATGCTTGATCAAGACTCCATGAGCTGATATGCCAACAGCAAATAAATACTCTGCACGTATGCCAACTGTGTGTGTGCTGCCACTACTTATGCCAGGGTAGCACCCAGGGAAATAGGATTACCCACTGGAGGCTCTGTATTGCATTTCACAACGGGACTTCTCCATTCTACAATTGATATGGGTGAGCAGAGATAAATGGTTACCTTCTTCATTCTTCTAACCTGGCCTGTTGAATTCTACAGATAATTATGGCAGGAGCCGATGCCAAGTTCCTGCACAGCCAGTGAAAATAAATGAACAGATTTTATAATTTGCAGCAAAAATACATATTGTATGAGGGATATATTCATCTTTATCTGTCTGAGCAGTTGTTCCTGCTAAACAACAAATGCCAAATTCTCATTAAAATAAATAGAAGCCTTTCTGTGTAAAAGTTCAACTACATGAGACAAGTTTTGCAATACTAAATCCTACTAAAACCAAACAAATACAACAGATAAATCATGGCAAAAATCTGTGTACAGTCTGAAATGGGAAAAGCTACAAATTAAAATTTGGGTATTAACATCTAAATCTAAAGAAGCCCCATGTTCTAAAAACGGGAACAGCATCATCATTCAACAGGACAAATGTTAAGAGTCGACTTCAGAAATGACCCTTTGAGAATATGAGAATATCTAGGAGCTAAATTGCTCTAATTTGTCTCCCTTATTACACAGTGGGATAGTGAATCATTGCAGGAGCAAGGAGCGCGCACATAAAGCTTCTCACAAATGTATCTGAACTGTTAACCAAACTCAAGTGAGCTCCAGCATAAATGTCATCTTTCTTATGATCTCATATGCATTAAACCGAGAGGATACTGCAAACACATGAAATTTATAGGACGTTTTAAAAAGGTCGCACAGAGAACATGGGGGTGATGGGGTTCTGCATGCTGCTTCTGTGTACTAAAAGTCAGTCCGTTAGGATCAGATCCTGGAGAACCAGCATCACCAATACTGGTATGTTGCGAGTCTATGGAAAGGGAGGAATTCCCTCAATAGGATGCCAACTTGGATAATTTAGGCTGAACACAGAAGCGGTGTCGGACCTCAAAAACTCTGGTTTGGAGGGCATAAACACAGCCCCTGCCACTAGTTTAAATTGTTATCTGAAAAACTTTATCTCTGGATTTTATCATGACCGGTAACAGCAGATGCTCGAAAACCTTGTAGACTGAGCTACCGGCTACCACTACAGGTTTTATTATAATCAAATATCTTGTCAAATAAAGGACATTGATCCTGCTCTACCCATGTGACTCTGCTCTTAAGTCTCCGCCACAGTATTTAACAGATTATCCAGGACTCCTGTTCAGAGAATCTACTCAGCAATGAAGCCATATGGCAGCGAGGAACCAAGTAAGGGCAGAAACGAGTTTTACAGGCGATTCAAGTGGAAGGGGAAATGATTGTTGAAACTATAGACATTATTCTCGGTGCCTCAAGGCTCTTTATACCTTCGTTGGATGAAGAAAAGTAACGTTTTCTACTCAACCAGTTTCGAACAAGTGGTGCTCACAAGAAACAGAAGCTATTGCAGAGAAAACCGGATGTGTAGAGGTTGGCGCAGAGGAATTAGTAGACACTCCTTACATCTACACTTTAGGCACAAAGACAAACTGACAGTGCCAGTGGTTTATTTGTGGTGCACATTGTTACAAGGATTCCAATGAGAGGATGCAAAAGATTATCAGGATTTCCAGCCCATCGGGTACAAATTAGTAGGATTTTACTGTAATACGGTTTTGAATTGCCCAAAACGGAATTTATATGGTCAACGATTGTATTCATTAACCATAATTTTA